>NC_136527.1:184739028-185004028 GCF_053919585.1 Euprymna scolopes
AAAGGAGGCCTGTAAAACGTTGGTGGGTGCTCGATAACGAGACACCAACAGTACCGGAACAAACACAGTCGGCAAGGAGCAGCCCCCAAAAGTCGGCCACAGAGACCCGCAGAAGAACTAAATCAGCGGAGGTCATTGTTGTGGATGGGTGCTCCCCGGGGGGGGGGAACCAAAAAGCGTGGAGCCGGCTAAGAACGAGGAGTGGCCAGCTCTCGCAGGTACAGACTCACCAATCCCAGAGGAGCAAAGAACACCACCTTCAACTCCTGTGGCAGCAGTGTGGGACGGAAAAGTCGCAGCGGAACAACGGAGCTGGGGTCCCCAACCCAAGGAAACTAGACGCCCCCAGTACTACAAGCAGCTCTTCGACGAGAAATATAGTAGCTACGTCGAGGGGAACAACATCACAGTCGTCCCGGAAACCCTTGAAAAAATACGGGAAAGATCGGTATCCCTGTTGACCTTGGACGCGAAAGGGAAAGGACTCAAAGGTGTGCCAAAGGATACAATGATGGAGCTGCTGGGTGAACTCAACATCATGGCCCAGTACGCAGTCCGGCGTTTCAACGCCATGTGGGAGGTCCTATTGCCGACAAAAGAAGACGCTGAAAAGCTGGCAAGAGGTGACGTCGTGTGGAGAGATATCAAAATTCGACCGGAATATCTCTCCAAGAGGAGAACGACCGTAACGGTAACAGGGGTACCGTGCTTCCTCGTCGAAGAGCAGCTGGGGGCCATTCTGTCCCAATATGGCGATGTGGAAGAAATTGAGGCCATAAAAGGACCTAGAAATATCCACACCGGGGATTACCGGCTCCAGATGCGGCTAACCCGCAAAGAATTCCACGGGATCCCCGCCCAATTTACCTGCGAGGGCTGGTCGATGATCGTCATAGTTGAGGGCAGAAGACCACAATGCTGGCATTGCCAGAAAACGGGTCACGTTGCACGATTCTGCCCTCAAAAGAAGACAACAACGGTGGCGACCAAGAAAACCGAGGAGGAAGCAGGAAGAAAATCAAGGGAGGAGAAGAAAGAGGACGAAGCTGGGACCAGTAAGTGGAGCACCGTAACAGCCAGGAAAGCAAAGAAAGCAGAGCCGGCTCCACAAACCGTATCACGACCTACGGCGACTACTGCTAAAAGGAAGCTCAGGGGCAGCTCCTCGGGCTCTGAGAGCGACGATGACAAACACCAGGAGAAGAGAGAAAGAAAGGAAGATCAAAAAGACCAGCACCCTGAGCTTCCAGAAAAAACCACCCCCCAGGAAGAAGTTCAGCTTACCCCTCCCCTTTTCACTACCCAGGATTCAGAGATGGAGCAACAAGGAGCTCCGGAAAACAACATCATAGAGGACCCAGAAGTCGAAATACCAGAACACAGAAAGTCGGCGGCCCCTAGGGAAGAAAGGACAAGGAAACTCCCTTTCTGGCCTGGGGAAAAAATATGCACCGCCGACCTAAGCCATACGGTCAGTGACCTCAACGGCCGACAGAAAAAACATATGAAAGAACTGGAAGCCCTCAAGGTGGTCGATGGAAAGGAGGTCACTGACCCGAAGAATTTCAGCAACGCTCCATCTCTCATTACCTTCGTCCGGGTGAACAGGGGAGGTAGAGCTAAAGCCCTCTGGAGGATGATCGAGGAGGGAAAGACAGCCTTCTCAGGATTCAAAATTGTAGACGGGGAGCACCCATCACTCAGCAAAATAGATAACCAATGTGAAGGGAGGGTCCCACTTTACGTTCACCCTTCCTTTTATAGGGCACTAAAGATGACGTTTCCCCTGGACGTAGGAGGCCTGGCTCGAGACGGACGGCTTACGTCCGACCTGCTCACGGGCAGTCTCGGTCAGGCCTTCGACGTCCTGACCCCCGAGGACTTTAGACCCCTAGTAGAGGAATACTACTAGATAGTGGAAACATGGAAAAGAGCTTGAATTTAGCAAGTTTAAATGCGAGGGGCATGAGATCCCGAAGCAAGGCTGTTCGCGTGCTGAGGGATCTCGTAGCCCTTGAGGTAGATATAGCCACCTTGCAAGAGACCCACTTTGTTGGGGCCGGGGACTGCGATGTGCTGGTGAACGATTTTGATGTTTACTCAGCATATGGCAGTCTCTATAGCCGGGGGGTTTCTGTACTAGTGAGTCGCACTCTGTCTGCGACGGTTACGCTTGTTCACGCGGACGCTCATGGGAGGCTGGTCCTGGTAAATGTTGCCGTTAAAAGCGGCGCGTTTCGGATCGTGGCAGTTTATGCGCCTAACATTCCCAGCGAGAGGGTTTCCTTTTTTCGGCGGGTGGAGGTGTTTCTCTCTTCAGGTCCGGAGCGGGTAGTTTTAATGGGGGACTGGAATGCCATCCTGGACCCCAATATAGATAAGGTCGGGGGGGTTAGAGGGTCGGGAGGGTGTGAAAGCAGCCTGTCTGACCTAATGGCCTCGTGCGATCTGGTCGATAGGTTCCGTCTGGATCACCCTGGGAGGGAGATGTGGACGTGGCAATCTAGCTCGGCCGCCTTTACAAGTTCATACTTGGACAGGATGTTAATTAGAAGGGGCGACACAGATTTCCTATCTTGTCCCACGTTCCACTGGTTAGGTCATTCGGATCACAAACTTGTTTTGGCCCGTTTGAAATTAGGTAATAGGCCTAGGTTGGCAGGCTACTGGAAGATGAACGCCTCCTTATTGGAGTCGGTCGACTTCCGGGAGCAGCTGACATTACTAATTCAGAGGGAGTTAGTGGGGGCGGTTACCGGGAGTAGATGGTGGGTTAACCTTAAGGCTACCATTAGGCGCTTTTGTGTCCAATACAGCCAACGCCTCGCGTCAACTAGGGCTCGGACCAAAAGGCACTTAGAGGATAGATTGACCCGGGCGGTGGCAGGGGGGGATTCCCTAGAACTAGCTCTAGTTAAGGGGGACCTCAATCGCTTGGCTAGCGAGCGATATGAAGGTCAGTTAATTAGGGCTAGGTTAGAAAGAGTTTCCAACGAAGCCGTGAACGTTGACGCTGTTGAGCGTAAGGCTGCCCTAAGACGTGGCTCGGACGGGTACATTCGGGAGGTGAATAACCTGGGAGGGCGTCCTCTCGTGTCGACGCGGGAGATCTGCAATGGGGTTCGGCAACATTTGGAGGAGCGCTTCACCAAACTACCCAGACTCCGCGGCCAGGAGTTTGGCAGCTATTTAGCTGGCTCGCCCCGCCTTACTGCGGCCCGAGCGGCTAGCTGCGAGGGGATGGTTACGGAGCGTGAGGTCATTACTGCATTGAAGCAGGTTGGCCGCAACAAATCTCCGGGGCTCGATGGTTTACCTTACGAACTGTTCTTGAGGCTGTCGCCCATGTTTGTGCCCCTTCTGACGGGCGTGTTTAACCACTGGTTTGCCCGGGACTCGATCCCGAGGCAGGTAACCAAAGGAGTGGTCACGCTTCTGAAGAAGGGGAACCAACATGGAGGGGGGAATCTAGATGACTATAGGCCCATCACTCTGCTTAACGCAGATTTCAAGATTTTGTCCCGCGTTCTTGCGAATCGACTGCAGGCTGTTATCGGCGACTTGGTCGAACCGGATCAGAACTACGCTGTGAAGGATCGATCGATTCAAAACAATCTGCACTTGATTCGCACGATCTTAGAGGGGGTAGAAGACGACACAGAAGCCGCGCTGATCAATTTAGATCAGTCCAAGGCGTTCGACAGGGTGGACCATGGGTTCCTGAGGGCTGTTGTGGAAACCGCCGGCTTTGGTCCGGACTTCCGCAAGTGGATCTCCGCCCTGTATCGTGATCCCGCGGTGGTAGTGCAAGTTAATGGTAGGTTGTCGGAGTCCTTTGGGGTCTCCCGGTCGGTGCGGCAGGGTTGTCCGCTGTCGCCTCTGCTTTATGTCCTGGCGTTGGAGCCCTTCCTTCGCAAATTAAGGGACGAGGCGGCGAGACCAGTCCTACGCGGCATAGCTCTGCCTGGCGGCAAAGTTGCCAGGGTGTCCGCGTACGCCGATGACGTCACCGTGTTCGTCGCACGACGAACCGACATTGAAGCGGTGATAGAGGCGATCGCTGAGTATGAAGTTGTCACAGGGGCCGTGATCAATCGCAGCAAGTCCGTTGGCCTGCGGTTGGGCGCCTGGACCGGGGTAAACTCGCTTCCAGGTGCGTTCGGCTGGACAGATGGCCCAGTAAAGATCCTCGGTGTGTGGTTCGGGCCGGACCTCCAGCTGGACAAGAATTGGTCGGAAGTACAGACTAAGGTCGAGTCGTCAGTAGGGACTTGGATTCGGAGGAAATTGTCCTTGAAGGGTCGTGCGGAGGCATGTGCTACATACGTGTTTCCGCTGATCCTTTACCGTTTATCTGTTCTTCCCCTGCCTGCGGACCGCTGTAAGGCTTTAGAGCAACTCCTATTCAAACTTCTTTGGGTAGGAGGAAAG
The DNA here is from genome assembly GCF_053919585.1 of Euprymna scolopes. Taxonomy (NCBI): domain Eukaryota; kingdom Metazoa; phylum Mollusca; class Cephalopoda; order Sepiida; family Sepiolidae; genus Euprymna; species Euprymna scolopes. The sequence continues at coordinate 184,743,460 of NC_136527.1, forward strand.
CCGTATGTCCGTAGACAGGTCTGTACACAGAAGCTTAGCGAGGGAGGCTTGGGGATGCCTGATCTGCTAAGTCACAAGCACGCAGAAAGATTGGCATTCCTGAGTCGGACACTGATGGAGGAAACGCCCTGGGTACCAGTCGTGGAGCAAGCTTTCCCACGGCTCATATCCAACCCTGCCGCTGAAGGTCGCAGAAGACCGGCGGGGGAAAGGTGTTTCCTGACCGAATGCCGAGCTGCCCTTAGGGCATTGCCGGGGTCCAGTGACCTTGCACGGCCTAGGTGGTTGCTATATAGGGATGTAGTGGAGGGGACTGCGAAAGACCCGCTGGTGGAGCGGCTACATCTGTCGAGGGGGGAAGTTCTCTCGCTGTGGAGTTGGGCGCCTGCCAGTAGCTATATTAACAATGCTGAATTTTTGCTTACGTGGAGGCTAGTCCGAGACGCGCTGCCACTCTTCGGCAAACTAGCCAGGGACGATCATGATAGGGATTATTACTATCCCCCGTGCCCACGCTGCAATGATGAAGAAGAGGAGGAGACGAGAGAACACGCGTTCTTTCTTTGCAGCGGGGTGCGGAGTCTCTGGGAGTATGTCGAAGGGGTAACGGCTCGCATCGACCCCGAGCGGTCGGTGCCACTTGATTTAGCGTACGTGGTCGATAATGTGGATCCGCCGTTTGACAGGGAGAAACGGTTGGGGTTTCTAGCGATCCTAGCGGTGGCTAGGTTAGTGACGTGGGTTTCACGTCTGGACATTGTCTATAGGGGGCAGTCTGTTTCCGATCACGATCTGGTTGTTCGTTTTAAACATCAACTTAAAGCGAAAATCAGATGTGATTGGAAAAGATTGCCCCACATCGACTTTGATAGAAGATGGGTGCACAACACTAGTTTGTGCATCCGACGAGGCGCTAGATTTAAGTTCGTGTTTCCACCCTAGTGGTATTGGTCCTAGGGTGCTGAGGTTTCTTTTTTCTCGGAACCCAACCCAATCAAGACAAGTAATATAAGGTTTACCTTATAATATTGGGTAGTTTTAAGGCTAGATAGGCAGTAACCACCAAGAGTGGATAGCTTGTGCTTTTTATAGGGCCTAGATTAGGGTAGTATGCGTGTGGATCCTGTTCCCATAGCTTTTTATTTTTTTGATAGATTGGCACTAGGAGAGCTTCCAAAGATGCCCAATAGTCCACTTGTGTTATTTTGTCCCAGGCCTATTTTGCCCATTACGTACATTATCTTGGAAGACGCCATCCATCCCTACTATCCCCGACCCTAATTTATTTTCCATACATGTCCCTAGTTCCTCCACTCCCCCCTTTAGGGAACGACCTGCTTGCTTTCACCCTTTCCCCCCGGGGGAAGAGGACCGGAAGACAGTGGGCGTTTCATATGACAGACCAGCCGTTAGGTAGGGAGGGTCCCCTTACTAACCCGCCCCCATAGGCATTTTGTTAATTTGTTTTCTTTTTCTTTCTTTTTGGGTGTATTTTAGCTTGCCCCCCTCCCCATCATCTCACCCCCATTTATAAAAAAAAAAAAAAAAAAAAACTCTTTAGTTTGTACATATTTTTTCCCTTTTAGTTTTTTGTATATAATGTTACATGTTTTTTCTTCTTTCATCACAGCGTGAATGTCGCCTGCCATCCCGTAAGCTGGGGAGCTGTTATTTTAAGTAGGTCCGGGTAAGAATGTTAGGCGAAACAGTGCGTGATAGAAACTCTAGTATAGGTTTTGTAATAAAGTACTTGCTATCTTACGCAAGTCTAGCTAAGGACTAGAAAAGACCCCTTTTTCCCCCACTCCCCCTTACTGGCCCTTGTGCCTAAGCTTCTTCGTACCCCAAATGAGGCCTTGGCAGTAGATAATGCCAAGGCCGGGGACGAAGGGCTAAATATAATACTTACCTGATGTAGGGGTAACGGTGATCATTAAGGTCGTTCCCCCAGAGCGAGGCCCATCCATTGCACTGCGGTTGGGTTGACCTTTGCGATCGTCCCAAATGTGGATGACTCGGACATGCTATTTCTAAGTGTGGGGTCTGCGTTCGCGCTCACCCCGATAATACAATCAACATCAGAAATCCTTCCCTACTTCTTCCAAGTACCTCTCACTCGTAGGCCTGTACTCCCTCCGCTTAATCACCCTTAATCTCTGTAAACCAAGAAATACACCATTTCTCTCGACCAGTTTATTATCCACTTCAATTCCAACGTTCTGATTGTATCTAATTTGCATGTAAATGTAATCAACGTTTAATCGTAAGGAATTCGTCTAGCTGTCGTCTACAGCTACTGAAAGTGTCTTCTTTCGATATACAGTGTGGAAATAAGCCCTGTTACAAAATTTCTGAACTATTTCTTATGATAATATTAAAATAAATTTAATATTTAATTGTCATTATATGATAATGTAATGTATGATTTCTAATTATTTTTAGAAACAAAAGATGTTAATTTTTAAACAATGTCTGTTGAATTGGAGAGAAGATTAACCATAGATCAACATGAGAATGACGTACGGCACAAGAAATAGTCAAGTTGGAGAAAAAAACTCAAAATCAACAAAATGTTTATAAAATGGACGATTACTAATTACCTGGAAACTTCGTTGATCAAAGATAGACAACGTCCCCACACCTTAAGAACACCTAAACTTATTAAAAAATTAAGGAAAAAACCATACAAAATCCAAAATGATCTATGAGAAAAGGATATGACGAAGTGACCTATTAATGCACCTTATAAGCTCCAAAAGCGACAAATTTTCTCTGCACCCACAATTGCAAAGAAACTCATCAGAAATCGACTCTTTTTAAACCTTATTATCAGACAAGACACGCTCAATAACATCATCTTCACAGATGAAAAGTTATTCTCACTTCAACATCCCACAAGCATCAAAATGAAAAAGTCCTTGTGAGAATACGTGATAATGCAGAAAAGATTTTCAAAATGAAGACTTCATCATCAGTGATGGTCTGAGCAGCCATTTCTGAAAGAGGGAAATCTTCATCAATTTTTTAAAAATGGCAATAGACTATTTTTTCTTGTTCTTAACAAAGAAAGTTACATTGAGGACATGTTTAAATGTGCATTAACTCCATTCTGTATAATTCTGTGTTTTTTATGATTTTCTTTTATTACATTATCACCCCAAACAAGGCACATTGTCACTTTGATGTAGGGGCTACTATCAGGGACATAAGTTACAGCAAGATGTCGGTTCACGTTACACTTGAACTTCTGCATGTCAGTACAGTTGAGGAAAGAGAAGTCGGAAGGGAATTCCAAGGGGCAAGAAACTACTGGAGTAGAAGGCTTTCTTAAATTTAGGGATCACAACTGTGGAGGGGTGGGATTTTGCTGTTTGTCGGGTTTGTCGAGGGTAATTACGTTGAGGGGGTACAAGTGCTTGCAGTTCGTCAGAGTATTCAACGTTAAAGTACTTGTACAAGAGGCAGAGGGATGCTACATTTCGTTGATGGGAGAGAGGCTGAAGCTTAGATGACAGTTCAGGACCTTGTCTAGGAGCGAGAGACAAGTAACAGATGCACCAGCCCAAATATGACAACAATACTCCATACATGGGCGAATGGTTAAGTTTTCAGTGTTTTTAGTTAATGTATAATGTTTATTCCGTTCGAAAAACAAGTAATGTTGAACGGCGTTGGAGAACAAGGAAAGCGTACCGCAGTGTCTTTGAAGACTCGATAATCGCTTCAAAATAAGAAATAAAACAAAATGTTGGTAGAAAACCACTCAATAAATGTTACTGTGACATTTGTCAGGCGGGTCATCTTAAGTTTAACCGAATCAGTTTCAAGTTTCATAATGTAAAGATTATAGTTTACTTTCTCGGTCCCAATCTATTTTTGTAATTTAACTAACTTCACGTTTTTTTTTTGTCCCATGTAAGGACGGTTTGACTTATTCAATTATTCACACTCCTATTTTCATTTTGGATGTTAACAGTAGTTTGACTATTTCAAATAATATGAAATGTTCAGTTTTTTTGTTTTTTTTTAATAAATGTGATTTTTGTTTTAATTTTTAATGAATTAATTTAATAGTTTTTTTTTTTAAATATGATTTTAATTTTTATGTTTTCATATGTTTTAATTTTTAATGAAATAGACATACAAAATAGAAATTTACAAAAGATATCGAAAACAAGCTTTAATCATTGACAAATATAATCCGAACTTGATAGGAAAACAATTCGATACGTTTTAATAATAAACAGACATTTTTACACGAGGAACGAAATAATGATTACACCGTGTTATTACGATGCCCTGACTTCTTTGTTCTTTACCACTTGATTTTCTATTTAAATAATTTCGTGTTTTTCATCTTTTAATTTTGATTCTTTTATATTTTCATATATTTTATTTATTAATGAATTGAACACACAAAACAAAAGTTGTATCAATTTACTAAAGAAATCTTAAAAAAACCAAAACATTTTTTGTGTTTTGAACACAAAAGAACAAAGACTTGAACCCGATTTTTTTTCGTATTGGAACTGAAATGAAAAGTAAGTTTTTAAATGTTTTTCGACATTATAAAAAAAAATGAAACTATCGAAAAAATTTAATTGTACGTATCTCTTATTGAATGAAGTTCTCCGAATAAAAAAATCCACTTAATTTCAAGTAGTTTTTGCTTTACAGCGAAAAAAAAAAAAAAATGTAATGATACCGAACAAAATTTATAAAAACAAACAAGATGCCTGCCTTCAACGCGCTCTCATAAAAACGCGTTTTTTCCGATGTAAAAAAAAAAAATACTCGATCAAATTTAGTGAAACATTTTTTTCGAAGATCGTACAATATAACCTTTTTTCGATATTTCCATTTTTTAATGTCTTGATTAAACTGTACAAGTGCCTTTTTTTGTTTACACTTTTAATCCGAATTTTTTTTTAATAACCTTAAATATTAAATTATGCTTATTCATTTTTTTTTTTTTGCAATAAAAATATTTAAAAAAAAAAATTGTTATGATACCGAGCAAAAAGGTTCGAATTTTAGGAAGAAAAGCTTGTATTAAAGATGGAGACGGAGTGTCGGCGCATTACATAGAGTTATCTCCCCGTTGCTTTTATAAACTCGAACAAAATTTAAAAAAAACAAACAAGATGCCTGCCTTCAACGCGCTCTCATAAAAACGTGTTTTTCCGCTGTAAAAAAAAAAAAAAACTACTTGATCAGATTAAGTGATTTTTTGTTTTCGAAGATCGTACAATATAACCTTTTTTCGATATTTCCATTTTTTAATGTCTTGATTAAACTGTACAAGTACCGTTTTTTTTGTTTACACTTTTAATCCGAAATTTTTTTTAATAACCTTAAATATTAAATTATGCCTATTCATTTCATTTGTTTTTTTGCAATAAAAATATTTTAATCCGAATTTTTTTAATAACCTTAAATATTAAATTATGCTTATTCATTTAATTTTTTTTTTTTTTGCAATAAAAATATTTAATTTTTTTTTTTTTTGCAATAAAAATATTGATTCTATATAATTTATAACAAACGTGAATATAAAATGTGAATTTCCAATTTATTTGGTTTATTTTTAATTCATGGGATGAAAGATAAGTTTTTGTTTCCTTTTTTTTTTACACAAAAAATCAATTCTTAAAAAGAAAACACTTGTGTGATTTCTGAGAACCGTAAACACAATAATTCAATTCGAAGAAAACTGATCACAAAAAAAAAAAAAACTAATTTTCCAGAATTTAATTGGCAGTCCCTAATTATTATCAACTTATGATAACAAAAAAAAAAACAAAAAAATAATTTCTTGTATTTAATTGTTAAATGATTATCAACTTATGATCACACAAAAAAATATATATATAATAATTTCCAGTATTTAATTGTTAAATGATTATCAACTTATGATCACACAAAAACAAAACAAAATAAAAATAATTTCCAGTATTTAATTGTAAAATGATTATCAACTTATGATCACACAAAAACAAAACAAAATAAAAATAATTTCCAGTATTTAATTGTTAAATGATTATCAACTTATGATCACACAAAAACAAAACAAAATAAAAATAATTTCCAGTATTTATTAAATGATTATCAACTTATGATCACACAAAAACAAAACAAAATAAAAATAATTTCCAGTATTTATTAAATGATTATCAACTTATGATCACACAAAAAAAAAAAATAAAAATAAAAAATATTTTTCTTGTATTTAATTGTTAAATGATTATTCACTTATGTTTCTCTTCTATTTAAAAAAATCGTATTTTTAAGTTAATTTCGAATTTTACGAGATTATATTTTATTAAATTATTAGGTGGAAGTACAGAATAGTTACAAAACATTCTCCTCTCTCCATGTTAAGAATGGCTTTCTGAATAATAAGGTTATTTCAGCATGGTAACATAAGTGCACAAGTACCTAATTGTTTTAACATAATTTTTTTTTCTGTCTACACTTACCTATTATGTCGTAGAGAATTTCGTTTGATTTTGTATGTTTTATCCCATATTTAAAATTTTAGAATGGGGATCACTTTCTTTTATAAAGTTTACATAAAATGATCAAATATTTATTGGGCATCATTAATTATCAGTAACTTTATGTAGAAAAATATATTTGTAAATCTTTACAATGTAACCCAGCGTTATTTACTCTCTAATAAATAAATAAAATAAAATAAAATAAAAATTAAGTATTTTTGCTATTACGTTTCAACAATTAAAAAAAATATCGTTCAAAGACACGACAAATAATAATAAATATTTAAGATTTTTGGACGTGGAATCACTTTCCTATATAAATTTAACATAAAATAAGCACCGAGTTAATGACCAGTTAGCAGGCAATAATACTCTGTTCCGTCCCCCTGCTTCCCACCTGACTACAACCTGGATGTCTTCAAGTCCAACCAAATTCCTAATAAACCGCCCTCTTAAGTAAACACTTCATTAAATCTCCACACCAACGTACTGTACTTGCACTAACCCTTATCCCTGAGTGGCTTCCGGGACTTAATAAGTGGTGACCACCGTGTAAAAAAAAATCCTGTAATCATTTGCAGTTTTCAATTTTTGGTTGAATGGGGAAGAGATGGGTGGCTCATATCATTTTTTATTTTATTTATTTTTTTCTTTCTTACGTTTTTTTTGTGTTGTAATTTTTTTCAAATAGTTTTTTTTATTTTTTTCAAATAGTTATTTGGAATTTCACTTAACAAATCATTTAACTAAAGATACGTAAAAAATCGTTGGGCATAACAAAACTGTTCAAAAATGTTAATTTTGTGGTTTTCTACCAGTACTTTATTTAAGTATCGATTTTTGAGCGATTATCGTGACATCTTAGATGACTGTTTTATATCAGCCATTTTCATTTCTTCTAACATAACATAAGACACGGTACAGATTTTTTAAAAGAAAATAAACGCTTAAAAATAACTTAAAACACAACAATCTCATCCAAGTATGTAGAAGTTTATTATGTTGCCGCATCCAATAAACTACTTGAAAAACTGTTAGCAGCAAATGAAAACTGTCTCAATACATTGCTTTATAAATGTTCGTTGTGAAAACCTTCAAACTATTGAACCTAAGAAAAAAAGATCAATAGAAAAAGTTGAATCACATAATCCACTCTCTTAGTCGTTTTTTAGTTATTTTTTACCTCTTTGGGATCACACATCCATAGATCAGTTGAGAAGGGTGTCAACTGTGAGTAGACTGTTAACAAACTGCTTGGTGTTCCACAAGAGTAGTTGGTCTGCCAAACCTAAATGGCATTCAGGGCGCATACGCCCACTTTTTATCGTTTTGCTAATCATAATACAATCGTCATAAAACACAATCAAATTCTTGTATCCTATGTGGAATTCTATTCTTACTGTGATTTTCTTACCTTTTACCTTCGTCTTTTGTAGACTAAGATAAAAAGGCATCAGCTGCCATTGCTTTAACTAACTTTAGTTTTTTATTACTTATATCAAGACGTTTTGTGCTTTTTATGTAGTGACTTAAATATAAACAAGCTGACTTACTCTTACTTTAATCAATTCCATTGGCATGATTTCTAAAAACAAAATAAATAGAATACATTGTTACAATCAACTTAGAAATATATGAAAAAATATTTTAAGATAACAGTACATTGTTACAATCATTTTGGAAAAATATACAAAAAGTCATATTCTTTAAATAATAAAAATGAGATCATGAAAGATAAAACATTAACAGTCTAATAAGGTAAACGTTTATAGTTACAAATAATTTTATGTTAAGTTGAATTGGAGATAAGATGGATATTACTTCTATAAAACAGTAATTTTCATTAATAGGATTTTAAATGTATAAATAGAAAATATACGTGTCCCAAGGAAAGAAAATGTCAGCATCACTCAACACGCCTTAGTTGTATTGAATAATTAAATAAAAAGGTTGATATAAATTCCATAATCTTTTCATAGAATTTTAAGTATTTAATCTTACCAATGTTTACAGAACTAACATTCAACACACTTATAAGTTAAACGCATCTGATTTAAATATTTCACGTTCATATGATTAGGTGTGAACAGATATTTATAAATAAAACATTCAAAGTGGTGTTTATGTTAATTTTACTCCAAACAAAACGTATTAAAATATGCATGTGAAGAACTACTATTTACGAGAATTACTATTACTAAGAGAGTAGTAGCCCGGCGTCCGTACACATAAATTCAAATTACTGCATGTCATTAGTCAGGGAAGCAGATAACATGTAGGAAATTGCAATCTTTCAGCCCAAAGGAGACAACTATTAGAGTAAACGGTTTTTTTAACATATAGAGACGTCAGCAAGGATAGGAGTATCTTTATCTTGCTTGACGGTTTGTTAGGAAATATGTACTTTGAATGGGTGTACAATTACTATAAATTCATCAATGTACTTTGAATGGGTGTACAATTACTATAAATTCATCAATGTAATTTGAATGGGTGTACAATTACTATAAATTCATCAATGTATTTTGAATGGGTGTACAATTACTATAAATTCATCAATGTAATTTGAATGGGTGTACAATTACTATAAATTCATCAATGTATTTGAATGGGTGTACAATTACTATAAATTCATCAATGTAATTTGAATGGGTGTACAATTACTATAAATTCATCAATGTATTTGAATGGGTGTACAATTACTATAAATTCATCAATGTAATTTGAATGGGTGTACAATTACTATAAATTCATCAATGTATTTGAATGGGTGTACAATTACTATAAATTCATCAATGTATTTGAATAGGTGTACAATTACTATAAATTCATCAATGTAATTTGAATGGGTGTACAATTACTATAAATTCATCAATGTAATTTGATTGGGTTTACAATTACTATAAATTCATCAATGTAATTTGAATGGGTGTACAATTACTATAAATTAATCAATGTAATTTGAATGGGTGTACAATTACTATAAATTCATCAATGTATTTGAATGGGTGTACAATTACTATAAATTCATCAATGTAATTTGAATGGGTGTACAATTACTATAAATTCATCAATGTATTTGAATGGGTGTACAATTACTATAAATTCATCAATGTAATTTGAATGGGTGTACAATTACTATACATTCATCAATGTATTTGAATGGGTGTACAATTACTATAAATTCATCAATGTAATTTGAATGGGTGTACAATTACTATAAATTCATCAATGTATTTGAATGGGTGTACCATTACTATAAATTCATCAATGTAATTTGAATGGGTGTACAATTACTATAAATTCATCAATGTATTTGAATGGGTGTATAATTACTATAAATTCATCAATGTATTTGAATTGGTGTACAATTACTATAAATTCATCAATGTACTTTGAATGGGTGTACAATTACTATAAATTCATCAATGTAATTTGAATGGGTATACAATTACTATAAATTCATTAATGTAATTTGAATGGGTGTACAATTACTATACAACAGATATTTATAATAAAACATTCAAAGTTTTACCCGCCCATATATGGCAACAATAACCAATGCATATGCTGATGTAGGCTTTGTAGACGTCTAGAATACTTTCAGTTAAAAGCAATTTTATTGTAATGTTGAAAAATCCAACCTTGAAACAGTCTTTGTAATGTCCCCAAATTATTTCCATTATGTAGAATTAGTAAAATAAACATTTATTCTTACTGATGTTAAAAGACAGCTGAAGAATTAACACATATGTAGGTTAAACGACTTTACAAATCTTTTATATTCAGAAAGATTAGAAGTGAACGGATATATTTCTAAAACAAATTTATGATGAAATAATAGAATTGAGAAACTGACAAATATATAAGATAAAAACTAAACGCTACAAAAATACAAAAATAAAGATGTATAGAATTTCGTTGTAGTTATTTTAATAAATAAATTATAAGTTTGGACTTGAATGCAAAATAAATAAATTATAACTTTTTGTAATTCACTCTCATTATTACCATTGGATACATATGCATATATTGGATATATAATTTACATTAACATATATATATATATACATATATATATATACATATATATATATATATATATATGTATTAATACGTTATAACGTTTAAACTTATGGAAAAATATATTTAATATATAATACTAAAAAATATAATATATGTTGTATTTTATAGTAATATATATATATATATATATATATGAAATACTATATATATATACATAATGTAAATATGAAATAATATATATACAATATTATAAAATACAATATATATATATATATATATATATATATATCAAAACATCGTAAATTCATTACCCACTCAGCATCAGTCGTATAGTGTATAGTGTAATAGTGAGAAGCCTTGACTGTCATTTGGGCGGTCGGGTTTCGATCCTGGCTTGAGGCAGTTCCCTATCTAGCCGCACTGATGAGCTGTGAAACAGTACTGTATGTGGATGACTATATACATATATGTATATATATATAGTCATCCACACACACATATATATATGTATATATATATATATATAGTCATCCACATATATATATATAGTCATCCACATACAGTACTGTTTCGCTGTTTCATAGCTCATCAGTGCGGCTAACGTATATATATATATATATATATATGTTAGCATATATATATATATATATATATATATATATATATATATATATATATATATATATATATATATATATATTGTATTTTAGGATTGTATAGTGTAGTATTTTATATATAAGTTTCAACATTTTATTCCTCACTAGGATCTAATTATAACAGTGTTTGATATAATTTCAACTATATCTTAAACAAAAGCTGTATCAACTCGCTCGGTGTCAAGATCGAAAATATTTGGTCCCTTTTGTAACATGTCTCATATTATTTATATTAAATGAATGTAGAGGTTGTAAGTTTAATGCAATAATATTGACAAAAACAAAGAGAATACTCATATGTGAATGCGAATATTGAAAATATTGAATTATTTTATATCTTTTACAGATGTTCCTGATTGGGCGTAACTGTTCAATTTTAATGGAGTATTTTTTTCATTAAATGAATGTAGAGGTTGTAAGTTTAAACATTACAAACATTACTTTATTTGGAAGACTACGGCAACATATGTGGGAAGATTTCTTATTTTAACATTATTATTTTACTAATTTTTGGAAATGTGTTATATCATGACACATCTTAAAGGTAATATATTTTGTTGTGAAATATGTTTTTAATGTTCAAATACATTAAAACGTAATAAGAGACTGAATCAAAAATTGCAGAAAAGTATATGGTTTTTAAAAAGACAGTATTGGAAACTATAAAAACTATATGGGTTTTAAAAAGACACTATTTTCTACAGTACTGGAAACTATAAAAACTATATGGCTTTTAAAAAGACAATATTTTCTACAGTACTGGAAACTATAAAAACTATATGGTTTTTAAAAGGCAATATTTTCTACAGTACTGGAAACTATAAAAACTATATAGCTTTTAAAAAGACAATATTTTCTACAGTATTGGAAACTATAAAAACTATATGGTTTTAAAAAGACAATATTTTCTACACTACTGGAAACTATAAAAAGTATATGGTTTTTAAAAAGACAATATTTTCTACAGTACTGGAAACTATAAAAACTATATGGGTTTTAAAAAGACACTATTTTCTACAGTATTGGAAACTATAAAAACTATATGGTTTTTAAAAAGACAATATTTTCTACACTACTGGAAACTATAAAAAGTATATGGTTTTTAAAAAGACAATATTTTCTACAGTACTGGAAACTATAAAAACTATATGGGTTTTAAAAAGACAATATTTTCTATAGTATTGGAAACTATAAAAACTATATGGGTTTTAAAAAGAAACTATTTTCTACAGTACTGGAAACTATAAAAACTATATGGTTTTTAAAAGACAATATTTTCTACAGTACTGGAAACTATAAAAACTATATGGTTTTTAAAAGACAATATTTTCTACAGTACTGGAAACTATAAAAACTATATGGGTTTTAAAAAGACACTATTTTCTACAGTATTGGAAACTACAAAAACTATATGGGTTTTAAAAAGACACTATTTTCTACAGTACTGGAAACTATAAAAACTATATGGCTTTTAAAAAGACAATATTTTCTACAGTATTGGAAACTATAAAAACTATATGGTTTTTAAAAAGAAACTATTTTCTACAGTACTGGAAACTATAAAAACTATATGGTTTTTAAAAAGACAATATTTTCTACAGTACTGGAAACTATAAAAACTATATGGGTTTTAAAAAGACACTATTTTCTACAGTATTGGAAACTATAAAAACTATATGGGTTTTAAAAAGACACTATTTTCTACAGTACTGGAAACTATAAAAACTATATGGGTTTTAAAAAGACACTATTTTCTACAGTACTGGAAACTATAAAAGCTATATGGTTTTTAAAAAGACACTATTTTCTACAGTACTGGAAACTATAAAAACTATATGGTTTTTAAAAAGACAATATTTTCTACAGTACTGGAAACTATAAAAACTATATGGGTTTTAAAAAGACACTATTTTCTACAGTATTGGAAACTATAAAAACTATATGGTTTTTAAAAAGACACTATTTTCTACAGTACTGGAAACTATAAAAACTATATGGCTTTTAAAAAGATATTTTCTACAGTATTGGAAACTATAAAAACTATATGGTTTTTAAAAAGACACTATTTTCTACAGTACTGGAAACTATAAAAACTATATGGGTTTTAAAAAGACACTATTTTCTACAGTATTGGAAACTATAAAAACTATATGGTTTTTAAAAAGACACTATTTTCTACAGTACTGGAAACTATAAAAACTATATGGTTTTTAAAAAGACAACATTTTCTACAGTACTGGAAACTATAAAAAGTATATGTCTTTTAAAAAGACAATATTTTCTACAGAACTGGAACCTATAAAAAAGTATATGGCTTTTAAAAAGACAATATTTTCTACAGTATTGGAAACTATAAAAACTATATGGTTTTTAAAAAGAAACTATTTTCTACAGTACTGGAAACTATAAAAAAGTATATGGCTTTTAAAAAGACAATATTTTCTACAGTACTGGAAACTATAAAAAGTATATGGCTTTTAAAAAGACAAAATTTTCTACAGTACTGGAAACTATAAAAACTATATGGGTTTTAAAAAGACAATATTTTCCACACTACTGGAAACTATAAAAACTATATGGTTTTTAAAAAGACAATATTTTCTACAGTACTGGAAACTATAAAAAAGTATATGGCTTTTAAAAAGACAATATTTTCTACTATACTGGAAACTATAAAAAGTATATGGCTTTTAAAAAGACAAAATTTTCTACAGTACTGGAAACTATAAAAACTATATGGGTTTTAAAAAGACAATATTTTCTACAGAACTGGAACCTATAAAAAAGTATATGGCTTTTAAAAAGACAATATTTTCTACACTACTGGAAACTATAAAAAACTATATGAATATTATTTTCCTTAAACATTACAAACATTGCTTAATTTGGAAGACTACAGCAGCATATGTGGGATTTCTGATACTGACATTATTATTTTTCTAATTTTTAGAAACGTGTGATATCTGGACACATCTTAAAGTATTTTGTTGAGTAAAATGTGTTTAATGTTAAAATACATTAACACGTAATAAGGGATTGATACAACGATTGCAGTAAAGTATATGGCTTTTAAATATACAATATTTTCTACAGTAGTGGAAACTAAAAACTAGTATGTGGTTTTTAAAAAGACAATATTTTCTACAGTACTGGAAACTATAAAAAAAGTTTGTGGCTTTTAAAAAGACAATATTTTCTACAGTATTGGAAACTATAAAAAAGATTGTGGCTTTTAAAAAGACAATATTTTCTACAGTACTGGAAACTATAATAAAGATTGTGGCTTTTAAAAATACAATATTTTCTACAGTATTGGAAACTATAAAAAAAAGTATATGGCTTTTAAAAAGACAATATTTTCTGCAGTATTGGAAACTATAAACAAGTATGTGGTTTTTAAAAAGACAATATTTTCTACAGTACTGGAAACTATAAAAACGTATATGGCTTTTAAAAAGACAATATTTTCTACAGTATTGGAAACTATAAACAAAGTTTGTGGCTTTTAAAAAGACAATATTTTCTACAGTACTGGAAACTATAAAAAGTATATGGCTTTTAAAAAGACAATATTTGCTACAGTACTGGAAATTAGAGAACTAAGAAAAGATTCATAGAAAAGTAACACCATATGAATGCAAAATTCTTTGAAGTAGCAGTTTGAAAAAGTCTCTCAGTTGGAATTTATAAAACAAAATGTTTGGCATCTGGTAGGCTGCTCCATCTTCCACTTGAACAAATTAATAACAAAATTGAAATAAAAAACAATGTTCTTACAATATGTGTAGAATATTCTTGGACACTAAAATATGATATACACTTAAAAAAACGAAAGTCTTGTGAAGTGTTTTAATGAATAAACGATAGTAAAAAAATGAGTAATAACACTGTCAAAAAGCCACATAGCTGTGAAGTGTGTGGTGTTTCCTTTTCTCAAAAATCAAAGTTAGTAATACATATGAGAATTCACACTGGGGAAAAGCCATATTCTTGTGAAGTGTGTGAATATTCTTGTTCTGATAAATCATCTTTAGTGAGACATATTAGAAGTCACACTGGAGAAAAGCCACACTCTTGTGCAGTGTGTGATTATTCTTGTTCCGAAAAATCAAATTTAATGAAACATATGAGACGTCACGCTGGGGAAAAGCCACATACTTGTGAAGTATGTGGATATTCTTGTTCTGAAAAAGCCAAGTTAGTAGATCATATTAGGACACACACTGGAGAAAAACCATATTCTTGTGAAGTGTGTGAATATACTTTTTCTCATAAATCATGTTTAGTGAGACATATGAGAACTCACACTGCGAAAAAGCTACATACTTGTGAAGTGTGTGGATATTCTTTTTCCTTAAAATCATCGCTAGTTGCACATATGAGAACACAATCTTGTGAAAAGCCATAGTCTTGGGAAGTGTGTGAATATTCTTGTGCTGAGAAATCATCTTTATTGCGACATATGAGAACCCACACTGGGAAAAAGCTATAAACTTGTTAAGTGTGGATTTTCTTTTCCTATCAGATCATTGTTACTGTTACGAATATGAAAACGCACACTTAGGAAAAGACACATTCTTGAAAACTATGAATATCCTATCTCTAAAAAATTACTGGCACACATAAGAACTCACTCAATAATAACAACAAGTGCCGATTCTGTCCTAAAGAATTAAAGCATGTAAGCCACCTGACATCCAGTTGGAAAGTCCTGTAGGGCGATGACATACAATGCGACACAATAGAGTGTGTTTATATCTCTAGTAAAAATCTCTTAAAACATGAATATTAAATGCAGTAGAACGTGTAGGTATCAAATGTACCAGAAAAGACAGTTGGAAATAAGTCATACACCATCCACTATAATTAAGAACATTTTACAGCTACATACCTGGAAAACGGGGCTATTTAGCCTGACATAGTTATAGAGGGCAAGAGGGAGTATTTAATGGAGAGGGAGAAAACCAAAGACATAAAAGAAACTGAAATCTTTACATCTCAATCATTTCAGTCATTATAGGAGCAAAAGAATTTCATAAACTATCTAGCGAATATACCCAAGGAACCAAGTGCAAGATAAATATAAGCAATCGCACTTACATGGACGGTTAGAATCTTAAAAATATCTCTTGGTTGGAGTAACTATATTAATAAAAGAATGTTCGGCATCCGGTAGAATTCCCATCCCCAACAAAAAAATTAATACAAGAAATGGAAAATGTGCGCATATTCTTTTTCTAAAAAATAAAGTTGGTGAATTATATGAAAACTCTACACTTTGAATATACGTGGTTTTAATCACTGAAATATCAAATTGCGAAAAAACAGGTGACAAAAGCACAAAAACAATGTACTGAAATAAAAAAAGTAGCTCCAGCGAAGGGGGGGGGGGATAAAATTCTTGTCAGTGATTTCTCGTAAATAAAATATTTAAAAAATAACTAACAATTGACAAAAGCCATATTCTTTTTAAAGCATGTGTACCACGAAAAGAATTGAGTCTATGCCTAACTACAATAAACTATTCATATCAAGTAGTAAGGATGGGCAGTGCATAAAAAGCACAACTGATATGGAAATGGTGCGGATAACTATGTACAAATCTCAATCAGAAAGTTTTCTGGAGATTTTGTGGGCGTTATACTGAAAAATACTGTAGAGTTATATGATGAACCAGCAAGGAAAGAAAAAGAAAGAAAAGGAACAGAAATAAACACAAAATAACAAATAAAAACAATATGATAGAGTTAGAAAGTTCATGGAGAGCATAATCAAGAATAATATAGGACAGGATGCTATACTACAACAGTTAAAAAGAGGAAAACATTCATTTGAGATTGAGGATCCAAGTAACTTTATGTGTAGCTACCCAAATCCTATTGGCAGATGCTGTTTACACTGTCTTCCATTACACAGTTTTATTGGAAGACCCGTGAAGAGATCCGACTTTTAAGGAAATAGTTTGCAGCCATAAGGAGATCAACGACCATCATTTAAAAAACTATTGGTTATAAAAACAAATCGAAATGAAATGAAATAAAATTGATAAATTTAACAAAAATAAATGATCTCTGAAGCAAATATATCAAAACAATAAATAAAATGTTAGGTTAGTGAAAAATGAATAAAACTTGATAAAAAGAAATAAACAAGAGACAAAGTACATATTGAATGTTTCTGAATAAAATGAAAACAAATCTTAATGCCAGAGGCAGGAATAATGTCTGGAATGTTGATGATATCATTGAATTGATTTCTAGTATGACAAAATCTTTCCATAGAATACTTACGAAATTTCCGAATCAAGACACTAGCGTCATTCCATATAAATTATACCACAATTTGTTGCTTGATATGCCGGCTACATAAGCAGGGCCACTGAATGAGGACACAACCCTCATCGTAACAGTGGGAGATTATCACATTACCAAAGAGATTACCGCATAGTGGGACAATACAGATGAATGTATTGTCTCACTACCAAATAATTCTATTAAACAATAAAGATAAATGTATTGTCTCACTACCAAACAATTCTATTAAACAATAAAGATAAATGTATTGTCTCACTACTAAACAATTCTATTAAACAATACATATGAATGTATTGTCTCACTACCAAACAATTCTATTAAACAATACAAATGAATGTATTGTCTCATTACCAAACAATTCTATTAAACAATAAAGATAAATGTATTGTCTCACTACGAAACAATTCTATTAAAAAATACAAATGAATGTATTGTCTCACTACCAAACAATTCTATTAAACAATACAAATGAATGTATTGTCTCACTACCAAACAATTCTATTAAACAATGCAAATGAATGTATTGTCTCATTACCAAACAATTCTATTAAACAATACAAATGAATGTATTGTCTCACTACCAAACAATTCTATTAAACAATAGAGATGAATGTATTGCCTCACTACCAAACAATTCTATTAAACAATACACATGAATGTATTGTCTCACTACCAAACAATTCTATTAAACAATAGAGATGAATGTATTGCCTCACTACCAAACAATTCTATTAAACAATACAGATGAATGTATTGTCTCACTACCAAACAATTCTATTAAACAATAGAGATGAATGTATTGCCTCACTACCAAACAATTCTATTAAACAATACAGATGAATGTATTGTCTCACTACCAAACAATTCTATTAAACAATACAAATGAATGTATTGTCTCACTACCAAACAATTCTATTAAACAATACAAATGAATGTATTGTCTCACTACCAAACAATTCTATTAAACAATACACATGAATGTATTGTCTCACTACCAAACAATTCTATTAAACAATACAGATGAATGTATTGCCTCACTACCAAACAATTCTATTAAACAATACACATGAATGTATTGCCTCACTACCAAACAATTCTATTAAACAATACAGATGAATGTATTGCCTCACTACCAAACAATTCTATTAAACAATACACATGAGTGTATTGTTTCACTACCAAACAATTCTATTAAACAATACAGATGAATGTATTGCCTCACTACCAAACAATTCTATTAAACAATACAGATGAATGTATTGCCTCACTACCAAACAATTCTATTAAACAATACAAATGAATGTATTGTCTCACTACCAAACAATTCTATTAAACAATACAGATGAATGTATCGTCTCACTACCAAACAATTCTATCAAACAATACAAATGAATGTATTGTCTCACTACGAAACAATTCTATTAAAAAATACAAATGAATGTATTGTCTCACTACCAAACAATTCTATTAAACAATACAAATGAATGTATTGTCTCACTACCAAACAATTCTATTAAACAATGCAAATGAATGTATTGTCTCATTACCAAACAATTCTATTAAACAATACAAATGAATGTATTGTCTCACTACCAAACAATTCTATTAAACAATAGAGATGAATGTATTGCCTCACTACCAAACAATTCTATTAAACAATACACATGAATGTATTGTCTCACTACCAAACAATTCTATTAAACAATAGAGATGAATGTATTGCCTCACTACCAAACAATTCTATTAAACAATACAGATGAATGTATTGTCTCACTACCAAACAATTCTATTAAACAATAGAGATGAATGTATTGCCTCACTACCAAACAATTCTATTAAACAATACAGATGAATGTATTGTCTCACTACCAAACAATTCTATTAAACAATACAAATGAATGTATTGTCTCACTACCAAACAATTCTATTAAACAATACAAATGAATGTATTGTCTCACTACCAAACAATTCTATTAAACAATACACATGAATGTATTGTCTCACTACCAAACAATTCTATTAAACAATACAGATGAATGTATTGCCTCACTACCAAACAATTCTATTAAACAATACAGATGAATGTATTGCCTCACTACCAAACAATTCTATTAAACGATACAGATAAATGTATTGCCTCACTACCAAACAATTCTATTAAACAATACACATGAGTGTATTGTTTCACTACCAAACAATTCTATTAAACAATACAGATGAATGTATTGCCTCACTACCAAACAATTCTATTAAACAATACACATGAATGTATTGCCTCACTACCAAACAATTCTATTAAACAATACAGATGAATGTATTGCCTCACTACCAAACAATTCTATTAAACAATACAAATGAATGTATTGTCTCACTACCAAACAATTCTATTAAACAATACAGATGAATGTATTGCCTCTCTACCAAACAATTCTATTAAACAATACACATGAATGTATTGCCTCACTACCAAACAATTCTATTTAACAATACAGATAAATGTATTGTCTCATTACCAAACAATTCTATTAAACAATAAAGATAAATGTATTGTCTCACTACCAAACAATTCTATTAAACAATACAGATGAATGTATTGCCTCACTACCAAACAATTCTATTAAACAATAAAGATAAATGTATTGTCTCATTACCAAACAATTCTATTAAACAATAAAGATGAATGTATTGCCTCACTACCAAACAATTCTATTAAACAATACAGATGAATGTATTGCCTCATTACCAAACAATTCTATTAAACAATACAAATGAATGTATTGTCTCACTACCAAACAATTCTATCAAACAATACAAATGAATGTATTGTCTCACTACCAAACAATTCTATTAAACAATACAGATAAATGTATTGTCTCACTACCAAACAATTCTATTAAACAATACAGATGAATGTATTGCCTCACTACCAAACAATTCTATTAAACAATACAGATGAATGTATTGCCTCACTACCAAACAATTCTATTAAACAATACAAATGAATGTATTGCCTCACTACCAAACAATTCTATTAAACAATACACATGAATGCATTGTCTCACTACCAAACAATTCTATTAAACAATACACATGAATGTATTGTCTCATTACCAAACAATTCTATTAAACAATACACATGAATGTATTGTCTCACTACCAAACAATTCTATTAAACAATACACATGAATGTATTGTCTCATTACCAAACAATTCTATTAAACAATACACATGAATGTATTGTCTCACTACCAAACAATTCTATTAAACAATACAGATGAATGTATTGTCTCACTACCAAACAATTCTATTAAACAATACAAATGAATGTATTGTCTCACTACCAAACAATTCTATTAAACAATACACATGAATGTATTGTCTCACTACCAAACAATTCTATTAAACAATACAGATGAATGTATTGTCTCACTACCAAACAATTCTATTAAACAATACACATGAATGTATTGTCTCACTACCAAACAATTCTATTAAACAATACAAATGAATGTATTGTCTCACTACCAAACAATTCTATTAAACAATACACATGAATGTATTGCCTCACTACCAAACAATTCTATTAAACAATACACATGAATGTATTGTCTCACTACCAAACAATTCTATTAAACAATACAGATGAATATATTGTCTCATTACCAAACAATTCTATTAAACAATACACATCAGTGTATTGTTTCACTACCAAACAATTCTATTAAACAATACAGATAAATGTATTGTCTCACTACCAAACAATTCTATTAAACAATACAGATGAATGTATTGCCTCACTACCAAACAATTCTATTAAACAATACAGATGAATGTATTGCCTCACTACCAAACAATTCTATTAAACAATACAAATGAATGTATTGCCTCACTACCAAACAATTCTATTAAACAATACACATGAATGCATTGTCTCACTACCAAACAAGTCTATTAAACAATACACATGAATGTATTGTCTCATTACCAAACAATTCTATTAAACAATACACATGAATGTATTGTCTCACTACCAAACAATTCTATTAAACAATACACATGAATGTATTGTCTCATTACCAAACAATTCTATTAAACAATACAGATGAATGTATTGTCTCACTTCCAAACAATTCTATTAAACAATACACATGAATGTATTGTCTCACTACCAAACAATTCTATTAAACAATACACATGAATGTATTGCCTCACTACCAAACAATTCTATTAAACAATACACATGAATGTATTGCCTCACTACCAAACAATTCTATTAAACAATACACATGAATGTATTGTCTCACTACCAAACAATTCTATTAAACAATACAGATGAATATATTGTCTCATTACCAAACACTGTCGCATATTGTGATCACTGGGTTGCGCCATATTGCCAAACAACACTGTGAAATGATATTCAATATGAAATATTTCGATGGAGTACCATGTTACAAAATCAAATATAACTGTTGAAATTTAATTTGCAAATAATTATGTTTTTTGTCGGCAGTACATCACCGTAATCGTGTCACCCAAATTCCAGAAGCTGAAATGTTTGAGACCGCTGTAGGCCACCAAACAGTGAGCATAACCTTATTTTGCTGTAATTTCGGTTTCCTGAAGTGTTATGAAGATTCCCCAGAATCTATGCCGAACGTAGCTGGTTCTAAATACTAAATATACTTTTTCAAACATTTTTCATACAATCATTAAAATATGTGACCTTTAAGTAATCATCGCGTAAACATTTTATCAATCATTTTTCATACAACTATTAAAATATTTAAAATATAAAAAAATTAAATTCTAAACTTTTTTTAAAATAAATATTCTCACCACTATATGTAAAAGCATGGTAATCCTACGTGAGCTATATTAAGAGTGTCAACTTCATAAAACGTTAAAATCACTCTTTGACTCTTTCAAAACATTATCTCGCTCAACTCATCGTTTCTTACGATGCGAACTATGATATACTTCGCTAGACAGATAAACAATTAGATAGAAAACAGATCACTGATATTGACCAATCTTGGCCACATACGTTGGAGCTTCTGGTGCATTTCATGAAGTGTTATGAAGCTTCGCCAGGATCTATGCCGAATGTCGTGGTTGTCATAAAGGATGTACTTCTCATCACACGTCACAATGCGTTCAAGAAATGCGTCGTTTGTTGTTGCACGGCAGCATAGAAAGCCACCTCAAAATGACGATTTTTTTTATTATCGTTTAATTCATGAGGCATCCATTTATCCAACTTTTTTGACTTTCCTATTTGCTTTAGGTTTAAAATAGGCAAACTTACTAGATATCTACGCTTCCCACTAAAAAAGCATAAAGGAAGGAATGGTTGGACCTAAGGACAACTGGGCCTTTGTCCAGTAAGTGCCTGCCCATTGGCTGATTAAGAGGGGTTCGGTGAAAACTAGGAGGCTGATTGGCTATCTAAAAACTCAGAAGAATGTGCGTATATAAAAACGCGAGATCACCACAACTCTTCGCATAAGCCTGACGAATCCTAGCATGGATGAAATGCGGAATATTCTGTGTAGTTGTATTGTCATATATATTTTTCTAACTTACTATATATATATATATATATATATATATATATATATATATATATATATATATATATATATATATATAATTATGGCTGTTAGACATCATCAGTTGTTCTATACAAATAAAACTTTTGCATGCAGAAAAAATAAAAATAAAAAGGCGTTCCGCAGAATATGTAATATTTTATTGACACAATTGATCATACCAATGATTGTCAAAGTTTTCTATCTGCATTATTGATCATGCGCATGCTTTCTATAGACAAACTCGCATTAATCAGTGTCTCCAGTTCAGCTCCCATCGACAGATAAAGACTATGCTAAAATGAATAACCTTAACAGCAGGGACAAACTGTTGTTGAACTGAAGAACATTTTATTTTATGTTGCTTTTCTTAAATTTGTTTTTAAAATAAACAATTGAGTTATCAATCGCTTAAAATTAACTTATATTGTTTGTCTGGTTCTTTCCCGCTATCATACGCTTCTTCATAATATGACAGAAATTAGTTACTTCCCTTTCAAATACGGTGTAAATGCCTGGGAAGGTGAAACTCATGACAAGTAAAGACTGTGTTTATCTCGGCAGACTGATGATTACGCGAAACATGGCATACAGGAATTGCGTTGTTTAAATCGTAATTCTAATCAAATCGAGTTTGATAACAATAAGTTGCAAGTTTGATAATGTAATCATGATGTTATACTTTTCTTGGTTCAAATCTATTTTTGTCGTTTGATTTTATTGTTGTACAATTCAATACTCTTATTTGAGTTGTTTATGTGAAATATGTTTAGATGTGGATTATTTGGATTTTTCAGACTAATGTTCTCATCTTTAGGCACTTCCAAAATTCACCACAGAACTACCCCCCTTATATGTAACACGATGTAACTTTAATATGACTTAACATTATCAAGATAACTTTTGTACCATTTAAAAGAAAAAGAGCAAAAGAAAAAAAGTAATAATTACATTTTTTTTTTCATCGAACAAAAATAATGAAATTGCGAGACGAAAATCACGTTTACATAATTAACGCTTTAAAATAACGCTCTAATGTAGTAAGCATTCTGAACGGGAAAACATACCCGTGTTTAATAAATCTAGCAAAAATAACTAATGGTCAGATTTTTGTGAAATTTTCGATGCTTATCCATTTTAGAATGAAATTACATAAAAAATGCAGTTTCAGTAAAATATACGAGGGAAAATATTTTTTTAGTGCGTGCCCCCCTATTTATTTTTTTCGAAATTTGAACAAAATATATTTAAATCTATCGAAATTTCTATTTATTATGAAACATAAGAGTTCAAATAAGTAAAAAAATATTTATTTTTTTAAATGGAAATACACACGTACTTAACAGAAACTTACCTTGAACTTTCAATTAATAAATTGATATAAATATTATTGTTTTTTATAGCGTTTTTTTTAAATTAATATATTCTATTATCAGTTGAACTACCAAAAAAAAAAGAAAATTCGTTAAAATTTGTTGATTTTTAAAAGATTAAAACGATTAAAATTCCAGTGTTTCAAAATGTTCCATTACAACATGGATTTTTAATTAATTGTATTTAATTTTTTGTTTGTTTTAAGTTTTAATATAAACATGGCTCTTTATCTCCAGATTAATACTGATTAAAACCATTATTGCAAAAAATTTACACATTTGATAGACCCATTACGATATCCTGATTGTCTTTTTTTACCAAACAACATTATGGAAGCCGGTAGTTAACCAAATGAACCCGTATTTCATATTTAATATACAAATGGTTATAATATTATTAATTATTAAACTGTGTAAATCTTAAAACCTAACAAAATTGTAACAAATATGAAATATTAATTGTAGTTTGACGAAGATAAACAAAGGTTTTAAAAAAATCATTAAGTCGCTTCTGCTTTTCCATAGGTCGTACAGTTAACACAAGTTTCACGTCACTTGATCACGCATTCCTTTTTTCTCAATTCTTCACGTTCGTTTGCCAGTTTATACTCATCTTGGACCTTTCGACTATTGCAAAAAAGTAAGTCTAAAAAAATGTTTTTATGTTTTCTTTTTTTAAAAAGAATTGTATCTACAAAATATGAATTCACAAAATAAATCGCAAGAAGCCTTAAATATTGACAAAAATAATATAAACTTGATAAGAAAACAATTCGACACGTTTAACCAATGAACGGACATTTTTACACGCGGAACGAAATAATGATTACACCGTTTAACGATGACCTAAATTTATTGTTCTTTAGCAGTTGATTTTCTATGTAAATAATTTTATGTATCAATCCTGTTTTTCACCTTTTAATTTGGATTCTTTTATATTTTCATATATTTTATTTGTTAAATAATTGGAAAAGCAAAACAAAAGTTGTATCAAATCACTACTGAAATCATAACAAACAAAACAAATGTTCTGCTTTGGACACAAAGGAAAAAAGAAGTCATCCGGTTTTTTGTTTGTTTGTTTTTACTGCAGCAATGAAAGGTAAATTATTATTTTTTTCTTTATACACTTTAAAATATTACATCAAATAACGTTTACAATAATAATTTTAAAAGTTTATTTTTTATTGCAATCCAATAAACAATGTAAAAATATAACAGATGTGAATAAAAAGTACGAATCTCCTACGAATTTTCTTAAAAATATATTTTTCGATCTAACATACTGAATTTTTAATTTTGTACAAAATATGCTTATTTAAGTATAATTTATGATTCATAAAAAATAATATTTACCATAAACAAAATAATTTAATTCCAAGTTATTATTAAATACACAAACAGATTTATCGATATTTAATTTTTTTTTCTGTATACAATTACCGATTATGTAGCTAGAAATATCGTTTTATTTTTTTTAATGTTTTATACAAGATTTTAGATTTTAGAATGAGGATCAATTCTTTTTTTCATGCATATATTTTGCTTAAAGAAATGTGTTTATTTATTGGCCATAACAAATTATTGCAAAAATGATGTAGTAAAAACACACAATAATTTTTGATTCATAATAAAATAATCATATTTACCATAAACAATTAATGACCCATAATAAAATAATTATATTTATTACCAACACATAAGTGATAATTCATGATAAAATAATAATATTTATCATAAACACAATAATTAATAATTCATAATAAAATAATAATATTTATCATAAACAAAATAATTAATAATTCATAATAAAATAATAATATTTATCATAAACACAATAATTAATAATTCATAATAAAATAATAGCATTTATCATAAACAATAATTCATAATAAAATAATAATATATATCATAAACACAATAATTAATAATTCATAATAAAATAATAATATTTATCATGAACAATAATTCATAATAAAATAATAATATATATCATAAACACAATAATTAATAATTCATAAGAAAATAATAATATTTATCATAAACAATAATTCATAATAAAATATTAATATATATCATAAACACAATAATTAATAATTCATAATAAAATAATAATATTTATCATAAACACAATAATTAATAATTCATAATAAAATAATAATATTTATCATAAACACAATAAATATAATTCATAATAAAATAATAATATCTATCATGAAAAATAATTAATAATGAAATAATATTTATCATAAACACAATTATTATTAATTCATAATAAAATAATAATATTTATCATAAACACAATAATTAAATGATTTACATTAAAATTATAATCTTCAGCATAAACAGAATAATAAATAATTCATAATAAAAGCAAAATATTTACCATAAACACAACAATGAATAATTCATTATAAATACCAATATTTACCATGAACACAATAATTTATGACTCATAATAAAATAATATTTACCATAAGAACAGTAATTTATAATTCATGATGAAATAATATTCACCAAAACCACAAAAATTAATGATTCATGATAAAATACAATTATTTATAATAAACACAATTTATGATTTATGATAAAATAACAATATTTACCACAAACAAAATTTCTGATTCATAATGAAACAATATTTACCATCAACAATATAATTTGATCATAATAAAATGATAATATTTACAATAAACACAGTAATTAATAATTTATGATAAAATAATAATATTTCTCATAAACATAATAATTAATGATTCATGATTAAATAATCATATTTACCATAAAGAAAATAATTAATGAATAATGATTAAATA
The DNA here is from genome assembly GCF_053919585.1 of Euprymna scolopes. Classification (NCBI taxonomy): domain Eukaryota; kingdom Metazoa; phylum Mollusca; class Cephalopoda; order Sepiida; family Sepiolidae; genus Euprymna; species Euprymna scolopes. The sequence continues at coordinate 184,770,736 of NC_136527.1, forward strand.
ACAATATTTACCATAAACACAATAATTACTGTTTCATGATTCATGATAATATTAAAATATTTGCCATAAACGCAATAATTAATTGTTCATTATAAAATAATAATCTTTATCATAAGCACCATCATTATTAATTGATGGTTAAATAATAATATTTAACATAAATACAATAATTAATGATTCATAAAGAAAATTATTCACACTCTTTTATAAACTCTATTTAAAATATGTGCTCATTTACAGGCCATATTAAATTAGTACAAAGCTGATGTAGTAAAAAAAAATGGTAAATCTTTATAATTTTACTTAGCCTAGTTTATCAGCAACAAAAAATTAAAATTGCCCTAACTGTTTTTATGTTTTAACGTTAACTAATTACTAATGTTTTCAACTTAAATAAACGCTTAAAAATAAATATAAAACACTAGGCTTTTCAATACGTGTGTGCCCACAATGACTTTTTTTACATGGAGTTTACCACTTATCAAGGCCCAATGGTCACTCAGGAATAAGGGTTATTGTGTGTACAGTAATCAAAGGGATAGTGTAGCAATAGTATTGGAGAATTGGTAAGGTGTCATTACTTAGGGGGGGGCGGTTCATCAGGAATTTGTTTGTCTTGGACTTGAAGACATCTAGGTTGAAGTCGGGAGGGAAACAGGCAAGGGGAACAGAGTTCCACAGGCGTGCAGTTCTAAGAAAGAAGCTTTGTCCATGGAATCTATGTTTTGATTTAGGCACAGATAGGGAGTGGGGAAAATTATTGGCGGTGGTTTCAGCTAGTCGGGTGTTTTTTGCGAAAGATTGGCGAGGGGGGACCAGAGAATGGAGCTTAGACGAGCACCTGCCATGTAAATAACAATAGAACAATGACAGGCTCGCTACGTCTCTTCTGTGGGAGAGAGGTTGCAGGGTAGAGAGAAGGGAATCCCCCACCAAGCCACGGAGTCTATTTTGTACTCAGCCAAAGCAGGATAGGCTGTTTTTAGCAGCCACCGCCCAGATGTGGCAGCAGTACTCCATCTTTGGACGTACTTGGCTCTTATATAGATAGAGAATTGCATCATTAGTGAGATATCTTCTGCAGCGGTAGAAGGATCCCACCATTTTCCCAGCGACCTTGTCCACAGACTTGATGCATGTGTTCCATTTTAGATCAGGTGTAAAGATCAAACCCAGGAGCTTATCAAATCCTGGGGCCTCCCTTAGACGAGAGCCATCCATTTCAATTGATGCCAGATGGGGATCAGAGCGTTTATGATGTAGAGATAGGAGCTTTGTCTTAGATGCATTAAAGGTAACCAGCCACCTCTTTCCCCACTGTACCACACGCTCAAGATCAGAGGATAGAGAATCAGAGAGAACATCATCATTTACAGCCTTTGATGTGTTGCCATAGATGGTCGTGTCATCAGCATAGATGTCAACAAAAGATTTTAGTATGTGTTTTGGGAGATCATTGATGTAGATCAGGAAGAGAGTTGGGCCCAGTATGGACCCCTGAGGGACTCCAGCATTAATACTGTGGACCTCTGATTTCTGCCCATCAACCACTACTCTCATGAGCCTATCAGATAGAAATGATTTAATGATAGAGAAAACATTTCCAGTTATGCCATAGCTGGAAATCTTGTTTAGTAGGCCTTTATGTCAAACCTTATCGAAGCCCTTTGATATGTCGAGAGAAATTGCCCTAGAAATTAAGCCTTTGTCAAGAGATTCGCTAATCCTATGAGATATAACCGTTAGCACTTCTGCTGTAGATCTAGCAGAGCGGAAACCATATTGCGTGTCACTAAGAAGGTTATTTCTGCTGAGGTGGTTGACTACTTCTCTGTTTATTGTGGATTCCAGTAACTTACTCATGACACACAGGAGACTTATTGTTCTGTACTGAGAGGGGGATGACTTATTACCTGAATTCTTAAATACAGGGCATACTGATGAGGTTTTCCAGGGTGTTGGAAAGCACTTCTCCTTAAGGCAACGCTTAAACAGTTTGGAAAGTATGGGGGCAAGTTCTGGTTGTAATTTTTTTAACACTATAATTGGAATACCGTCGGGACCAGTTGCTTTACTGGAGTCAAGGTTATTGAGTAGCTTGACGACCTCACACACAGCTATTAGTATGTTGCATAGCGAGTTGTCTGTTATAGAAGGGAATATGGAATATGATGGCCTTCGTCACACAGGGTAGAATTTGTCGCAAAGTTTTTGGCAAATAGTTTGGCCTTGTCGGATGCTGTCCAGATGATGTCTGGTCCATTGCTAATGGTTGGGATAGAGTGCACGTTTCTGTTCAAGATCCTATTTGCTATTTGCCAGAACTGGTGGGAACCAAGCCGCTGCTCAGCTACTTTGAACTTAACGGATTGTGCATGTAGTTCTCTTGCATTTTTTATTACTCTTTTACAATGGTTACTGGCGGTTCTGAAAGCAGCTTTAGTTTCGGTGCATCTATTACGTTGGTAGCTATGGAAAAGGTGATTTCTGTGTGCGATGGAAGCAGCACATTCTGGGGAGAACCATGGCTGGCTGTTTTTTGTTGGAATTTTTTGGATGGTATGAATTGGCCAATGCCTACAAGTAACCATTCGGTCAGATCTGATACTAGAGAGGACACATCCTTTTTAAACATGGAATGGAGAGGGAGATCAGATATGAATGTACGGAAGCTATCCCAGTCCGCCATAGAGTATCGGTATAAAGTATGGTGGAGAGTGTTGAGACACTTGTAGTTTGTCTAAACTGTACGAACGAACTGACTAAACCAAGATGGCCGACTCCTATTTATATCACCACAAGCAAGGGAGGTAACCATGTAACTGAATCAAGGGAGGTAACCAATGTCTACATTAACATTGCTGCTGTCCTCAAGTGAATAATTTATTTCTGATTTAACAAGTCCCTTAGAAGCTCAGACGAAGCTCCTGCCTTGGTCAAACAATCAGAGACCTGATCACAACCCTTGATCCATTCTATCTGTATCTCCCCTCTACTCTTCATTTCCTTCAGCCTTGCTACATCTATTCTCAATCGTCGATCGCTTACCAGATTGTTGGAATTCAATGTCTCCACAAGTGATGCATTATCTGTCTTGCAGAGAACGTCTGGCAATTTAGATAACTGAAATACCTCTTGTATCATAACCGCAGTCAAAACACCAGCATCAGCTCCCTCATTCAGAGCAAGGGTCTCTGAGGCCAATGGGCTTTTTGTCACTCTGTCCAATTTCTTTGACGCCCAACACATGGGGGCCATTTTGTCAGTACTTCCTCCAATAAAGACAACAAAACCACCCTGTGAAGATCCATCTTCCAGACTGGCATAAGAGGCATCAGTATAACACAAAATGTGTAAATCTGAGGGCTTTCCCAATTTTGGAAATGTTATAGAACCCTTCTTGGATTTCAATTTTGATAAGGCTTTATTCGCCTCAAATAAGGCTTTTACTTTGGGATGCTTTCCAGTGTTGCTCATTTTACACACATCAAAAGCTATATCAGGGCGTGTTTGAGTTGAAACCCACATCATCTGACCTGCAAGTCTCTTCAACTCATGCTTTTCTTCTTCATTCAGTTCATCATTTTTCCTCAGTATCCTCCCTTTGCTTATTTCTATTGGAGATATGGAAGATACATATAGATCTTGTTCTACAGTGATCCCATTTTCCTGTTGATTAACATTCAGTCCAACATATTTGAATGTTCCACTTTCATGATATCCCACCTTAAATTTTTCTTTCAATGTTGCAATCACATCCCTTTCAAACTCTGTGTTTCCACAGAAAACAAAATCATCCACGTGCATAGCAAGAATTCCAGTCAAATTTCCTTTAATATCATGCCACAAAAACAATGCATTATCATAAGCACTTGCTACTCCTTTTAATTCAATCAAAGCCTGAGTAACTCTCTTGTACCATGCCCGTGGAGCATCATTCAATCCATAGATGCATCTTTTTAATTTCCACACTTGAGATTTAGGACAAACATCAGATGGTGGCCTCAGGTACACATCTCTCTCTAAAATACCACCTTGCAAAAAGGCTGAGGTAAAATCTATGGTCTGCAGCATCCAATTCTTTATTGATGCGGTTAGCATGACCATTCGCATAGCTTCACGGCTACATGTTGGGGAGTCCGTTTTCAGATTACTATTTTCTTCATAGCCTCGTGCTACAAGGCGAGCTTTCATTGTTTTCTGATTATCCTTGAATTTTTCAGTAATCACCCATCTTGTGGATATTGGTTTTTGACCTGTGTATGGCACACATTCAAATACTTCATAGGTGTTCATGTTTTTTATTTCTTTATGCTTGGCATCCATTACAGCTTTCGACTGCTCTTGTTCAGCGGTGAGCAGGACTACATTTTCCTGTTCAGTATATTGGGGCACTTCTCTCCAATGATCAATATGATTCCAGTTGATACAAACTTGATCCTCGTTTTCATCCTCAGGTTCTATATTGATCCAATGACTATATTTGCCAGTTGATTTAGGCTGTACTGACATAACCTTTCCTTTCTTCCACTCCTCACTTCCATTTATTTTATAAGTTATGGTCTTATTTCGGCCAGGTTTTTCAGTCTTATCCCTTAAACTGGTAGAACTATCAACAACTTCTTCTCTGTCTATATCTTCACTTTCTACCACTTGATTCTGCAACTCCTCCTCCTCAACTGAAAGGTATTCATTCTTCCCTTCTGTAGTGTTTCCCAGCATTTCAGCTTTTTTTGTTCTTTTTTCGTTGTTTTTATTCACTTTCATCAATTGGCACGGATGCATCCTATAAAATGCTCCGCCATGTCTGATTAAGACAAACTGGCCTTCTCTGCCTAACACTTTTGCTGGACCACGCCATCCTTTAAAACCCTGCCTCCGATAATAGATTTGGTCTCCGGTAGCATAATCTTCATCAGCATAAGTTCTGACATTAGACCTGAGAGCTCTCCTAATTCTCTCACTGGACTCAGCTTCCAAAAAGTTTCTCCTTGCACTATGGAGAGCATTTAAATTTTTTCTCACCATGTCACTTGTAGTAGATGACTCCATAGCAGGTAACTGGTCTGTCAGAATTGAGGGTGTATTTACATTGAAACCGAATACAAGTTCATTTGGACTGTGTCCAGAGTAATTGAGGAGGGCATTTTTTGCACAAATAGCCCATGCCAAGGCAATTTCAGGTTCAATGAAAAAAAGTATCCAAATAAACATCAAGCCACACTTCGCCAGCCAGTGTGCGAGTACAAGCAGAATGGCAGTCTTGGATTCTGCTTGTACTCGCACACTGGCTGGCGAAGTGTGGCTTGATGTTTATTTGGATACTTTTTTTCATTGCTTCAGCAACTATCAAATTATGACGTTCTACAGTACCGTTGCTGAATGGACTTTCTGCGGCAGTAGTACAGGTCTCTATGTTGAGTTTTTCATTCATCTGTCTATAGTGTTCGTTGTTGAATTCACCCCCATTATCACTCAGAAAACGAACAGGAGATCCGAAATAGGTAATCCACATCATAAAGATGTTTTTGATGATCTCCTCCTTCTTCTTTGTTTTGATCAATGTTGCCGCTGAATACCTGGTAGCGGCATCAATGAGATGTAGTATCCACACCTCATTGTGGATGAACTCTTTCAAATCCATGCAAACTGTGTGATTAAATCTATTGCCAAGAGGCAATCCCACAACCGGTCGCAGTGGAGCTTTTTTAAATCTAAGGCAAATTTGACAGTTTTCACAAACCTCCTCAATCGCCTTTATAAATTCCTTGTCATTGAATTTGCCACTTTTTTTAACCAAGGAAACAAGTTTTTCCTTCGAGGCATGAGCAAACTGTCGATGAAGTTTTTCTGCTTTTTTTTTTTTTCTGTGAAAGAACACTGACCAAAATTCTGAACATGTAATACAATGTTCTTAGTACCACTATGATCCAACAACTTATTTGTTAAGGGGAGACAATAGTGCCCTGAAGTTGTGGTCTTTAGTTCAATACATTTATCAAAAATCCAGCACATATCTTTCCGGAAATCTAGCACTATTCCTGCTGTCTTCATTGATTTGTGACTTAATAGAAGAGGCAAGTCGTTTTTCACAATATCTGCTTCGATATAAACTCTTATACCTCCGAGTGTAACCGGAAATTTAGCAACTTTAATTGCTGTGACAGCCACTCCATCACCAAAACAAAAACTCCGGTCTGAGTTCGTATACTTCACTAGTTTCAGGTCACTTTCATTTAAAGTATCCAAATAAACATCAAGCCACACTTCGCCAGCCAGTGTGCGAGTACAAGCAGAATCCAAGACTGCCATTCCAAATGTTTCCTTTACAAGATTTGAGATTTTTTCATTTGTACTGTTCAAATAAATATTTTCTTGAATGAACAACGTAATGTGTATTTGTTCTGTCGCTTCCGTAAACCTGGGCGTATTTCTAGGACACTCTCTAATTAGATGGTTCGGAGACTGACATTTGTAACACAACAACACGTTTCCACTTCGGTCACATGGATTAGATTGTCCTCGACGAAAACGCCTTTTGTTGTTACCCGGTTTAGAATAATTATAGTTGACAGTTTCGGGCTCTGATTTCACTGCCGGTACATTTTCATCACGATAAATGTCACCAAATACTTTCTTTATCGATTCCTTCATGTTTTGATACGTCAAAACAGAACACGTTGTCCGCGCTAATTTTTCGTTCTCTTCCGATATGTTAACCGCGTTCAAAACAAGAAAAGCTTGCACTCCTTCCGGTAGAATAATGTAGAATTTTTTTAATCTTTGGTACAAAAACTCATAACGAACAAGAAAGTCATTTATACTGGTACCTGACGGTCTTTTATAAGTGTAAAATTCCTTAAAAGTCATGTAAGCGCGCGTGTGTTCATCCTTTAAATATATGTCATCCAGTTTCTTTATTAAGATCTTCAAGCCATCTCGTCCGCCGATGTCACTTGTTGGCAATTCACGTACACATTCTCTAATATTCGGTGGTAGCGTCAAAAACACTGCTGGCCCTTTTTTTCCTCAGAAAGATCCGTGAACAACGACCACATTTCAACGTCTTGTTTCCAGTTCTCGTAAACATCCTCCCCCTCCAACAATGGAGGTTGTTTGTTCGAAGTTGCCATATCCGATATCCGATCTGTCTAGTGCTACAGACAAGCTGTACAAAAAAAAAAAAAAATTTTTTTTTTTTTTTTTTTTTTTTTTCGTTTTGTCGCACACAGAGGGATATCTCTGCTACCATTTGTTGAGACACTTGTAGTTTGTCTAAACTGTACGAACGAACTGACTAAACCAAGATGGCCGACTCCTATTTATATCACCACAAGCAAGGGAGGTAACCATGTAACTGAATCAAGGGAGGTAACCAATGTCTACATTAACAGAGAGGTACATCTGTAGATTTATTATATTTCATTTTTATCTTAACTGATACGACGCAGTGGTCGGAGGATCCCAAAGGAGATAGAACGGAACATGAGCATAGCTCAGGGGAAGTGGATAGAAAAAGGTCTAGGAGGCTTGCGAACTGTAAATTTAGTTCTCTTCATCAATTCACCATTCAAGTATCTCATTACAATACATAACATATGAGAGTTTCTTCTTTTCCCAAACCTTGGGATTTTGGAAGTTTATTCTTACTTGTTTTTTTTTTTCACCAATTGGTGTTTTTCAGACAAGGTAAATAGTTATTTCCTTCCTTTGCAGTTATCATTTTTTATTTTTTTTAATACTTATATCAAGTGGCTTCATACTTTGTCCATAGCGACTTTCATATAAACAAGATAAATGACATTGATTACTCCATTTGACTTAATCTGAATATAATAAAACATAATATAATATTTGATTAAATAGGATACATGGTTACAATGCATTAAGAAATATGATAACTGTTAAGTAATCTATATATCTCAGATTTGTAAACATCTTTCTTTTGATCGATTTAAACAAAATTCCCGCCATGCCGTCCTCTCGGTTGTTTTTTTTTTTGTATGAATAAAGTCAAACTATTCAAACACAACCGGCAGTTCAATGGCCTGGTTGCTGAGGTACGGTATCCGCTCTTAAAATGAGGTAAGTTCTCTGTCAATGGAGGGGGAAACCTTTCTATACTGAGAAAATTTCATTTTTAAGCAAATTGTGTCACGTTTTGTTTTTATGCTAAAATAAATACTGAGAGAAAGTGCCAAGCTAACCTGGCCAGTTTTTAAAGCAACTTTCATTTCTGCGCATGCCTGGTGACTTTTATAATTCTTAATTACCAACTCATTTAATTCTCTATCCTCTTTGGCCTAATGATTAGCGAGGAAGACTAATTACCCTATGGTTTTGAGTTCGATCCCCCCTCTCTTTATCTCTCTTATTATTTTGTTATTTCATCCTTGTGCCAATATCCTCCATCCAGGCAAAAGTTTATTACCAACTCATTTAATTCACCATCTTCTTTTTTCACATTCTTTTCCTCCTTCTGGTACTGGGTTCGAGCCTGCCTACTTACTATTACTTTTGATTTTTACTCAATGCACACTTTCAAACACCCGGGCAACGCCGGGCATTTGGGGTAGTAGAAAATAAATATTTAAACATTTTTCAATTAACAGCTTTATTATTGAAAGTCTTTACATGTGAGTAAAGTGACAGTTTAGTTTAATATGAATGCGTTGGTCATAAAATGCTTGGCTATATTTTCTAAATTGATAATCGGATTTGATGCTGTAAAATAATCAACTTAAAAAGTAAATCCTGGGCCAAAAAAGAAGAAATTGAGACGATAAATCCAAACAAATACATATTTACTATATGCTTATAGTAATTAAAACATCCATAATCTTATTAATCTATATAATACTAAAAGTCTATGGATCTTGTATGTTCGCAATCAGATTTCCGGTTTTCAACATCCGGTTGCGCATGCGTAAATAGCAACGTCTTCAATCCGTTATTCCAATTCCGGAATTTTTATATCGCTTTTAATACAAACAATTTCATTTAATTTGATCAAATAGTTATTTATATATACAAATAATACATAGATTCATAGATAATTATAATATATATTATAAAATCTATTTATCTATGAATCTATTAATAATATGAAATATTACCCTATACAATTTATGGAAAGAAAACACCTCTCACTTTCCCTCTAATAGATTTCAACACTCCTACTCCCTCTGTTTTCGTTACGTACGTGAGAAATAGTTATGTGTATGTGTGAGAGAGAGAAAAAGGGAGCGATGTAAAACTGGATAGAGTTATCCCCCTTAACTAATGCAGACCTTTTTACTAGAGGGCGTTATTACAAAAAAATTTCTTTTTCTTCTTCCCATGTTTTTTAAAGTCATCTGCTTACATTTCCAAACGGAAAGCTGAATCGGTAAATGCACACATTTCTATTACATTAAATAGTGTTTTCCTTTACACAATGGGTACTGAATGTTTGCTTAAATTAAATGAAAAAAGTTACATTTTATTTTCATTTTCTATTTAAAAAGCCATTATTAACATGTGGAGAGTGTTTTTTTTATTATTCTGTACTTTCAACTAACAATTTCATTTAAAAGATGATATATCAAAATTTGAATTTAACTATAATAAGGATTATGATACCTGTTCAGTGCATAAGTATGACCAACCACTTATAATTCAGTAACTGTAATTAAAAAAAAAATAACAATTATAATAAACAGAACGACTCATAGAAATCTATCTATATTCTTTTTTCATTTTAATATACTTTCATAGAAATGCTTCTGTTATGTAAAAAAAAACTATTTTCTTTATGCCACAAGTGTCACGCTCATACATGAATTCCATAGCTAATATAACGTACTGACCCAACGGGTCACGGGTGGTCTAGTATTAATATAAAAATAAAACAAATGTTTATAAACGTTTACAAAAAATTTAATGTTAAGTTATAATGAAAGGAGGGAAACGGATTTTTTTCATCAAAAAACATTAGTTTGCAATAAGAGGATTGAGAAGTTGAGAAATACATAGGAAGAAATAGAAGAACCAAAGTTAAAAGTGTGTTTTTATAATTTTAATATTCACAGAAATTATACGGTTAACATATATATTTCATCAAATAAACTCTAGTAAGAATTATATGATTTAAAAGTTTGTTGTTATAATTTTAATATTCAGAGGAATTATACAGTGAACATATATTTCCTCAAATAAACCTTAGAATAGTATGATTTACAATTTTGGCAGCATCAGACAAGGCCAAACTATTTGCAAAGAACTTTGCAGCTAATTCTACCCTTTGCAACGAAGGCCATTAACTCCCCGTATTTCCTCCTATAACAGACAAAACGCTATGCAACAGGTCGCCAATCTAATCAAGAACCTTGATTCCAGTACAGCAACTCGCCCTCACGGCATTCCAATTATAGTGTTGAAAAAGCTTCGACCAGAACTTGCCTCCATACTTACAAAACTGTTTAAGCGTTGCCTTAAGGAGAAGTGCTTTCCAACACCCTGGGAAACCTCATCAGTATGCCCTGTATTTAAGAATTCAGGTGATAAGTCGTTTCCCTCTCAGTACAGACCAATAAGTCTCCTGTGTGTGTCATGAGTAAGTTGCTGGAATCCATATTTAATAGAGAAGTAATCAACCACCCCAGCAGAAATAACCTTCATGAAATATAGTTTCCGTTCTGCCAGATCTACAACAGATGTGCTAAGGGTTATATCTCATAGGATTAGTGAATCTCTCGATAAAGGCTTGTTTTCTAGGGCAAGTGCTCTTTACATAAAGGCCTTCGATAAGGCCTACTTCACAAGATTTCTAGCTATGGTATAACTGGAAATGTTTTCTTAATCATTAAATCATTTCTCTCTGATAGGCTCATAAGAGTATTGGTTGACGGGCAGAAATCAGAGGCCCACAGTATTAATACTGGAGTCCCACAGGGGTCAATCCTGGATCCAACTCTCTTCCTGATGTACATCAATGATCTCCCAAAACACATACTAAAATAATTCGTTGACATCTATGCTGATGACACGACCAGCTATGGCAACACATTAAAAGGCCGTAAATGATTCTCTGATTCTCTCTCCTCTGATCTTGAGCATGTGGGGGAAGAGGTGGCTTGTTACTTTTAATGCATCTTAAATCAAGCTCTTATTTTTACATCATAAACGCTCTGATCCACATCTAGCATCAATTGAAATGTATGGTTCTCGTCTTAGGGAGGCTCCATGTTTTGACAAGCTTCTGGGTTTGACCTTTACTCGTAGTCTAAAAGGGAACACGTACATCAAGTCTGTTGCCCAGGTCATTGGGGAAATGGTAGGATCCTTCTAGCACTCCAGAAGATATCTCACTACTGATGCAATTCTCTATCTATATAAAAGCCAAGTACGTCCAAGGATGGAGTACTGCTGCCAAATCTGGGCTGGAGCTGCTAAAACATCATATCCTGCCTTGGAGTACAAAATAGACTTTGTGGCTTCGTGGGGGGATGCCATTTTCTCTTTCCTGCAACCTCTCTCCCACAAAAGAGACGTTGCAAGTCTATCTTAGTTTTATCGTTATTTCCATGGCAAGTGTTCGTCCGCGCTCCAATCTCAGGCCCCTCCTCGGCAATCTTTCACAAAAGCACCCGTTTAGCTGAAACCACTGCCAGTAATTTTCCCCACTCTTTATCTGTTCCTAAATCAAAACGTAGATTCCATGAACAAACTCTCTTTCTTAGAAGTGCATGCCTGTGGAACACTCTTTCGTTTACGTGTTTCCCACCTGACTACAGCTTGGATGTTTTCAAGTCCAACATAAACAAACTCTTATGAATCGCCCACTTTATCAAATCTCTAATACTAACGATTACTACAATACTATCCCATTGATTACTGTACATACAATATCCCTTACCCCCGAGTGGCTTTCTTGCCTTGATAAGTGGTGATCTCCATGTAAAAAGAAATTACACATATATAAGAAAAAAATACAAAAACGTATTAAAAATGTATAGAATTTCACTGTAGGATTTTGTATTAAATTAAAATTATAAACAAACACATATTACAAAAATGTTGGCGATTTCTTGGATGAATTTTATGTATGCGCTTGAAAATGCGAAAATGTTGAAGGATTTTTGTTTATTTGACTCTCATTGTAACATTAACTATATATATATATATATATATATATATATATATATATATATATATATATATATATGTAAATTTTTGTTTTCTTACTATGATTTAAATCATATAAAAATTGTAAAATTTAGATACATGTATATATATATATATATATATATATATAAATGTTTATTTTCTTACAATGATGAAAACCATAAAAAATATTGGAACGTGTGTATATATATATATGTGTGTGTGTGTTTGTCTTTTTACCATCGTGAACTCCATATAAAAACTCGAGATATAATTTCAAATAGTCTAATTAAAAGTTTAAAGTTAAATTATACTATTTTACATGTCTCATATAATGTTTCAAATTAAATCATTTATAATTGCAATCCAATAATACTATGTTTCACAGTAAATTATTTATGAATGCAATCCAATAATACTATGATGTTTCCCATTTAAATTATTTATGAATGCAATCCAATAATACTATGATGTTTCCCATTTAAATTATTTATGAATGCAATCCAATAATACTATGATGTTTCCCATTTAAATTATTTATGAATGCAATCCAATATTACTATGATGTTTTACATTAAATTATTTATGAATGTAATCAAATAATACTATGATGTTTCACATTAAATTATTTATGAATGCAATCCAATATTACTATGATGTTTTACATTAAATTATTTATGAATGTAATCAAATAATACTATGATGTTTCCCATTTAAATTATTTATGAATGCAATCCAATATTACTATGATGTTTTACATTAAATTATTTATGAATGCAATCAAATAATACTATGATGTTTCACATTAAATTATTTATGAATGCAATCCAATAATACTATGATGTTTCACATTAAATTATTTCTGAGTGCAATCCAATAATACTATGATGTTTCACATTAAATTATTTGGATGCAATCCAATAATACTATGATGTTTCACATTAAATTATTTCTGGGTGCAATCCAATAATACTATGATGTTTCTCATTTAAATTATTTATGAATGCAATCCAATAATACTATGATGTTCCAAATTAAATTATTTATGAATGCAATCCAATAATACTATGATGTTCCAAATTAAATTATTTATGAATGTAATCAAATAATACTATGATGTTTCACATTAAATTATTTATGAATGTAATCCAATAATACTATGATGTTTCACATTAAATTATTTCTGAGTGCAATCCAATAATACTATGATGTTTCATATTAAATTATTTATGAGTGCAATCCAATAATATTGACAATAAACAGAATAATAATACGTGAATGCAAATACTAAAATATTGAATTTAATTACGATGTTTCCCATTTAAATTATTTATGAATACAATCCAATAATACTATGATGTTTCACATTAAATTATTTGAATACAATCCAATAATACTATGATGTTTCACATTAAATTATTTGAATGCAATCCAATAATACTATGATGTTTCACATTAAATTATTTGAATACAATCCAATAATACTATGATGTTTCACATTAAATTATTTGAATACAATCCAATAATACTATGATGTTTCACATTAAATTATTTATGAATACAATCCAATAAAACTATGATGTTTCACATTAAATTATTTGAATACAATCCAATAATACTATGATGTTTCACATTAAATTATTTGAATACAATCCAATAATACTATGATGATTCATATTAAATTATTTATGAATGCAATCCAATAATACTATGATGTTTCACATTAAATTATTTATGAATACAATCCAATAAAACTATGATGTTTCACATTAAATTATTTGAATACAATCCAATAATACTATGATGTTTCACATTAAATTATTTGAATACAATCCAATAATACTATGATGATTCATATTAAATTATTTATGAATGCAATCCAATAATACTATGATGTTTCACATTAAATTATTTATGAATACAATCCAATAAAACTATGATGTTTCACATTAAATTATTTGAATACAATCCAATAATACTATGATGTTTCACATTAAATTATTTGAATACAATCCAATAATACTATGATGTTTCATATTAAATTATTTATGAATGTAATCCAATAATACTATGATATTTCACATTTAATTATTTATGAATGCAATCCAATAATACTATGATGTTTCACATTAAATTATTTATGAATGTAATCCAATAATACTATGATGTTTCACATTAAATTATTTATGAATGTAATCCAATAATACTATGATGTTTCACATTAAATTATTTATGAATGTAATCCAATAATACTATGATGTTTCACATTAAATTATTTATGAATACAATCCAATAATACTATGATGTTCCACATTAAATTATTTATGAATGTAATCCAATAATACTATGATGTTTCACATTAAATTATTTGAATACAATCCAATAATACTATGATCTTTCATATTAAATTATTTATGAATACAATCCAATAATACTATGATGTTTCACATTAAATTATTTGAATGCAATCCAATAATACTATGATGTTTCACATTAAGTTATTTATGAATACAATCCAATAATACTATTATGTTTTACATTAAATTATTTATAAATACAATCCAATAATACCATAATGTTTAACATTAAATTATCTGAATGCAATCCAATAATACTATTATGTTGTACATTAAATTATTTATAATTGCAATCTAATAATACTATGTGTTCTACATAAAATTATTTATAAATGGAATCCAATAATACCTTTACATTATATTATTTAGGGATTATGAGTGCAATGATATTGACAACAATAAACAATAAAAACACGTTAATGCAAATACTTAAATAATGATTATATTTTTTAATTTTATTTTTTGCAGATTTTTCCAACTGAACCTCACGGAATATGATTTTTTCAACAATAATTGTAACAATTCTTATTTATTTGGAAGACAGCAGCGGGAAGCATTATGAACACCATTACTTTCGAATGTTATGAAATAGTTATGAAAAAATAACATCTTGAATGTATTAGTTTTTGTGAAATATGTGCTTGATTTTACAATAAATCAAAAGATAATAAGAGATAGAATAACAAATTGATGAGAAATCAAATTCAAACTTAAGGAAAACCAGATTTTATTAAGTGTCATTTTATTATTAAAACATCACATTTAAGGACACACATTATTATAAAAACCCATATTTTATTAAGTGTGATTTTATTATAAAAAATCACATTTAATGGTACACATTATTATAAAAAGCCATATTTTATTAAGTGTGATTTTATTATAAAACACATTTAATGGCACACATTCTTATAAAAAGCCATATTTTATTAAGTGTGGTTGTATTACAAAAACATCACATTTAATGGCACACATTATCATAAAAAATCATGTTTTATTTTGTGATTTTATAAAAAATACATTTAGTGACACACATAAGAATTCACATTGACAAATTAATTTGTACACACAGGAAAATTCTTTAAATATTCTATTGGTTAATGGAAAAAATGAATTTTGAGGATAAAGCATAAAAATGAAAAAAATATTTGGAATATATGAAATGGTAAGAAAATGTTTTGCTTCAAATGATAAATAAATCGAAATATTTATTGAAAAGCCATATTATTGTGAAGTTTGTGGATATTCTTGTTTTGACAAATAATCATTAGCAGGACATCTAAGAACTCATATGTGGATATTCTACTTCTCTGGTTCTAAAAATATAACTAAATAATACATATGAAAGCACACATTACGAGAAATAATTCGTGTGAAGTGCTTGTGTATTCTTGTCCTAGAAATAGTGACTCATATGAGAAAAAATACTGGGGAAAAGCCACGTTCTTGTAAAGTTTGTAAGTATTCTTGTTCTTAAAAATCAAAATTAGTGATACATATGAGAACTAATACTGGCGAAAAACCACATTCTTCTACATTTTGTGGGTATTCTTGTTCTCAAAATCAAGTGTAGTGACACATATGAGAACCTCCACTAGGGCAAAGCCACATACATGCGAAGTGTGTATGCATGCTTTTTCTGAAGAATAAAATTTATTGATTCATGTGAGAATGCACACTACCAAAAGCGAAAAGCCACATTCTTGTGAAGTGTGTGGGTATACTTGTTCTAATAAATACCAGATAAAGATACATATGAGAACTCACACTGGTGAAAAGCCACATACTTGTGAAGTGTGCGGATTTTCTTGTTCCAAAAAATCAACGTTAGTAATCCATATCAGAGGTCACACAGGAGAAAAGCCATATTCGTGTGAAGTTTGCGCATATTCTTTTACTGTAAAATCAAAGTTAGTGAAACATATGAGAACTCACACTGGGGAAAAGCCATATTCTTGTGAAGTTTGTGGGTATTCTTTTTCTGAAAAATCACATTTAGTGACACATTTGAGAATTCACACTGGAGAAAAGCCACATGCTTGTAAGGTTTGTGGGTATTCTTGTTCTCAAAAATCAAGTTTAGTGAAACATATGAGAACTCACACTGGCGAAAAGCCACATTCTTGTGAAGTTTGTGGTTATTCTTGTTCTGACAAATCAACTTTAGTGATACATATCAGGACTCACACTGGGGAAAAGCCACATTCTTGTGAAATTTGTGGGCATTCTTTTTCTGAAAAATCAAATTTAGTAAAACATATGAGAACTCACACTGGAGAAAAGCCACATTCTTGTAAAGTCTGTGGGTATTCTTTTTCGGAAAAATCAAATTTAGTAAGACATATGAGAACTCACGCTAAAGAAATGTCTGGAATTGTATAATGTCCATGAGAACAAAAGATCTTGCCTTACAAAACAAATAATATTGCAAACATCTATTGCCCTAGACCACATGGAAGGGACAATACAGTCTTCAAATATTAGCATCCAGCGAGGCATATTTCAAGGCAACATTGGATGACCCTTCTACAAGCAAAAACACAAAACACCCAAATAACCTCTGTTCTTTTTCCACCAATAATAACAAGTGAATCGCCAGCCGTACTCCCTGATGTTAATGACGAGTACTGGAAGAAGTAAGACGATTTAAGAGAGCAAAGCTGCCATAAATACAAACACAAGAACAGAAGGACTCTTAATATCTTGGAATGTTTTAAATACAAAGTACACTATCAAGAAAGAAATATACTTGAATGCAAAGTACACTATCAAGAAAGAAATATACTTGAATACAAAGTAAACTATCAAGAAAGAAATATACTTGAATACAAAGTAAACTATCAAGAAAGAAATATACTTGAATACAAAGTAAACTATCAAGAAAGAAATATACTTGAATACAAAGTACACTATCAAGAAAGAAATATACCTGAATGCAAAGTAAACTATCAAGAAAGAAATATACTTGAATACAAAGTACACTATCAAGAAAGAAATATACCTGAATGCAAAGTACACTATCAAGAAAGAAATATACTTGAATGCAAAGTAAACTATCAAGAAAGAAATATACTTGAATACAAAGTAAACTATCAAGAAAGAAATATACTTGAATACAAAGTAAACTATCAAGAAATAAATATACTTGTCCTAATGAAAACATATTTGAACTTATACAGACTCATTGAAATACCAATCTGTTGCTAAACTTTTTAGATAAACTATTTGTAGTGTATTTTCGCCTTTTTAACTAATAAATATTCTTCAGCCCCAATATCACACATTGAATAGAAAGTAAATTATCAAGAAAGAAATATTCTTGTTGTGGTAGGAACAATCGTATTAATGAAAAAAGATTTCAAATTATACAGAATCGTTGCAAGACGAAAATAAACTATATCATATGTAGTGTGTGTTTTGCCTTTTAAACTAATAAATAACATAAAACATTGCATAGAAATTCTATCGTTAAATCCGTTGTCTTGTTTATATTTTCAATTATTGTTTCATCTGCAGGAGACAATCTTTTTAGAGACAAGTGTTCAGCAATTTATTTATATTTGCATTTATTTACTTTAATTTATAAGTTAATAAACTTTATTATTTGTTTTTTTAATGAATACTGAATAAAGTTACGATATGAACTGTAATAAAAATTGTTTACTTGATTTTTAATGAACTCTGAATAAAGTTATTATATGAACTTTAATAAACATTGTTTACTTGATTTTGTAAAGAACTCTGAATAAAGCGAACTGGAGGCTGCTATGAAAGGAATCAAGCTGCCCCTGAAGTGGGGATTGAAAACGATTGAAATCAAATCCGATTCGGCAATGGTAGTTTCATGGATCAGGTCAGCAGTGACTGGCGATAAGAGAGTTCGGACCAGAGGTGCTGCAGAAATGCTGATCAAGAGCAGGCTTGGAGCACTCGCAGATTTGATAGCGAAATTCTAGTTGAAGGTATCTGTAGTGCTGGTCCCATCAGAAAAGAACAAGGCGGATTCGATGACATGTGTAAAGAAGGCCTGGCTGCAAGAGAGAAAGGTTTCCTCAGTATGCTGTGCAAGGGAGGAAGTTAAAAAGTTACATGAAATGCGCCACTTTGGTCGAGAATGGACGTTATTCCTGGCAAGAGAGGTTTACCTGGAAACCACCGAGAAGGAGGTAATGGAGGTAGTGGAGGACTGTCAGAAGTGCTAATCGATAGACCCTGGACCATCCAGACACGAAGCAGGAGTTACAAGCGATTGGCCATTGATGTGACCCATTATCGCCATAAGCTGTATCTGTCGATGGTCGACTGTGGACCGGGGAAGTTTGCCATATGGAGAGAGATCAGGGCAGAAGCTGCATGGGCGATCGGAAGGGTCATCGAAGAAATATTTTTGGAGAGGGGGCCGGTTGAGGAACTGTTAATGGACAATTGCCCCGCTTTCCAATCAGAAGCCTTTAAAGTGGTGTGTGATAAGTGGGGAGTAAGCCAATTCTTTAGGGCAGCGTATCGGCCAAGTGGCAATGGGATAGTGGAGAGGAATCATCGCACTATCAAGGCTGCTGTGGAAAAAAGCAACATTTCATCCATGGAGGCGGTGTTTAAGTACAACATCTCACCGAAAACTAGACAAGATGAGACAACTGTGCCTCATAGAGCCATCTTTGCATATAAGTGGCGGCATCCGTGCAGCAAAATGGTAGGAATTGAGAATGAAGAAACTACCATTAAAGTGGGCGATGAAGTGTGGCTGACGCCCCCCAATGCAAAATGTACCACTCGCTGGGGGAGGGAGGTCGTAACGGGAACACAGTCGAGGAACAACGTGATGGTGAAATGGCGTTCTCCGACATATCCTAGACCTGCGTTGTATAACCCTGCCAGTGCGTAGTGATGGCAGTGAAGCGGAGGAAGTTGAGATCCACCAAAGAAGCTAGAGATGTACTCTAATTCGACTTAGCCCCACATTGTGGTTCTTTACAACTGGACAAGAATGTCTGTAGTGAACCTGAAAACGTCAACCCCCAAGAAGTTGTCCCCCAGAGGCCTCGAGGTGAGAGGAGGAGGCCTGCTTGGATGAAGGATTATGAAGTGTCTTATTGATCTCGAAGTTCGGGGGGGGGGCGTGTGGGGTATATGATTAGGAAAAAAAGCAAACAATTAATCAAACAAAGTCATTGAATCCCCCTCCTCGTACAAAGTCATTTAATAAATTTATGAATCTTCTGACAAAACATACTATTTAATAATTACTAAAATCATTAATTTTATTAATTCTCGTTTATGTCTACCTTGTTACGAGAATAACCCAAAATATACGTCATTAATTAAAGATTAATATACATGCCCTTATATACGAAACTAAAACTAATTTACAAAGCAAGGAAACCCCAACGATACGTACTAACAATCTCAATCTATGAATCTACTACCTAAATTTTCAATTAATAATTATTACATTTATTATTTCTAAGTTATGCATACATACTTATGGAAATAATATCAACAAAACTACGTCAACAGAATTATAAACTACCATATATATGTGCACGAAACCTAAACTTAGCTACAAAAAAGGAAAAAAGAAAACCAACTTTTCGTATTACCAAATTAATTTGTTGTCTCATCATTACAAAAAGTTATAATCAATAATTAGTAAATTCAACGATTCTAAGTTGTGTATACATAATTTTGAAAATAATATCAACCACGTTATAAACTATCCTATCTTTTAATATATACGAAACTAATCTAAACTGCGAAAAAAACAAACCCTTTATTAAAAACAGACAAATCTCGTGACTGCACAATTATCCGGAATAAAACAACTTAAAGAAGCCCAACTTTTTACTTATTTATTTTAAAACGTTTCATGATCTTTTTTCACGATATCTTTCTTCTCTCATTTTTTACTTCTTTATTTTAAACAACATTTTTTAAATTTTAAACAGAACGTTCCACGATATCTTAAGCACCTTTTTTTTTTTTTTAGCACGGTAACAAAAATACATAAGTACCGAAGGTTTTATGATTAATAAATTTAAATTTGAAATAGAGAAATAATAAATTGCAAGAGATTACGCCTGTTTAATATTAATTTGTATCGTTTATAACTACTCACGTAATTTAATATTAATCACGCGATTCAATTTTTAATTAAAAAAAATATTGTTTAAATTTAAAAAGTCTGATAATTTATTATTTCTATTTATGTATTGTTTATCATTAAGGTACTAGTGCATAGAGCAATCCGGACGTAAATAATAACGTTATATTTAAAAAGCCATTCTTAATATGGGGAGGGGAGAGTGTTTTGTACATATTCTATACTTCAACCTTACAATTGAATAAAAAAAACATATCATAAAACTTTAATTAAACTTGGAAATACGATTTAAAAAATAGTGCGGATCACTCTCTGCACTAGTACCTTCATTAAAAAAGGTATTCATTGTGTAAAAAAAAAACACACGGAACATATAAGGCATTTTAATATGAATTGAACTTTTCATAATTGTAACCTACGAAAACCTTTTTATTTTAATTAAAAGCAATATAAAAAGAAGTTTTTTTTTTGTTTTTTTTTTTAAGTTGTTTTCAAAAACAACTGAAATACCAATATTGTTTATATATTATTGACATAGTAACGTACCGGTGATTAGGGAAATTAGTTCCTTTTATGTGATAAAGGGTTCGAGATTATTTTTCCACCTAAACTACAGTCTTGCCTTATTTTCTTTATGGATTATACTTCCAAGATAAACTATTAAAGTTGTATAAAAAGTAATGGAAATATATATATTTTTTTAACATTAATGAAATTAATTGCATTTTACGAGTTCAGTATTTTTCAATTTTTAAACTTTAAAAATCCATCAAAATGTTTCTAGTGATTTGTACGATATGTTCAGGGTCAATTTGAAATTTTATGCTTTTCCAATAAACCGAATATAATATCTTAGAAAAACGTTTTTGTTTAATTCACGCATCCCCCATTTTGAAATATCTATTAAAAAGTAAATAATTATTTTTAAAGTTAAAACCTTTTTTTAACACGTTTTTTTTTTTGTAATGAAACCGTGGTCCTTGCTCCTTTAATTAAAAAACAATTAGGGGTTTAGTTACATTTTTCGAGTAGTTATAAACTTGGAAAGACAGGGGGTCGAATAATTTCACGCCTCCCATTTTGAAATGTCTATTAAAAAGTAAATAATTAATTTACTCACCAAAGTGTTATATATCACAAATTGAAAAAAAAAAAAAAAAACAACAATAAATAATATATTCACATTTAAAACAAAAATGCGATCTGAATGTTGTTAAATATCGATTTGTGTTCTGTTATATATATATATATATATATTTTTTTTTTCATATTGACATCTGCTAGTCGGGACATTTTACAACATTTCGTTACTTCTCTATCAAAGGAGGAGATAATACATGAGAGGCCGCAAAACATGACAAGTAAAGCCAGAATGGTGACAATGCGACACCTGGTTGAAATGCACACACAAACTAGAAAAGGGTACTACACTTCCATCGTTAGTCGTTTGATGCTGATTGCATATAAAACATCAGGTTGAAGTCTGGAATTATAAGTTAAGGTCATCGTAAAGTTAACTGAATCAAATCTGATAAAAATAAGTCGCAATTTTCATAATGTAATCATGTGATTATTGTTTTGTTTTTTGTTGATTCAAATCTATTTTTGTTATTTGATTGACTTCGCTATTTGTTCAATTCCTTCCTTTTTGAATTGCTTATGTGAAATATTCAGTTTTGCATTTTTTTTTTATATTTGGATTATTTGGATTACTGTTCTCATCTTGGATGTAAACAGTAGTTCGACTAATCCAAATCATAATGAAATGTTCAATCTTTTACACGAGGAACAAAATAATGATTACACCGTTTTACGATAAACATAAGTTCTTTGTTCTGAAGTAGTTGATTTTTTCTTCTTTTAATAATTTCACGTTTAAATAGTGTTTTTTTGTCTTTTAATTTTGATTCTTTTATATTTTCATATATTTAATTGCTTAATGAATTGGACACACAAAACATAATTTGTATCAATTTACTAAAGATTATATTAAGAAATCCTAACAAACAAACAAATTTTCTGCGTTGGACACAAAA
Organism: Euprymna scolopes; assembly: GCF_053919585.1. Lineage (NCBI taxonomy): Eukaryota > Metazoa > Mollusca > Cephalopoda > Sepiida > Sepiolidae > Euprymna > Euprymna scolopes. The sequence continues at coordinate 184,793,373 of NC_136527.1, forward strand.
GAAAAACGATTTTTTTTTCGTATTAAATTTCTGGAATGGAAGGTAAGTTTATTTTTTTCACTTTGCAACAATATTATTCAACAACTTTAAAATAATCTTAAATATTAAAAAAAAAAGTTTATTTTTTTTTATTGCAATCCAATAAAAATATTGGTTTCGTGAATAAAATATATATGAAATGTGACCATGTGGGTCAATGTCAAGTTTCTTTCCAACTCCTCAAAAAACTTTAAAATGTCGACTTTTATGGTTTTTCAATGATGCTGAAAACGAACATCACATTTAAATTTGTGGCAGGTAAGTAGTTTTCATGATATGAAGAAAGTACTTTTTAAAAAGTGTTGGATTGGCTCAATGGCTCACTCACTGTCTTATATAAATTTCACGTAAAAAAAGCACCCGCCTCGCCTACTGGTCACCTAATAATTTCGTCATATAAAATAAATTTGAAACCTAAAAAAATGAACGAATCTCTTAGTAAAAAACAACGCCCGTTTTGGGGGGTACTGAAAACGAATATAACACTTTAAAATTGCTTTATGATATGAAGACATTACTAAGTGACCAAAAAGTGGGTGCTCATTTTACGTTACTTTTATATAGGAAAGTGATTCCCCACTTATTGAAAAAGTAATTTCTTCATATCATGAAAACTACTTATCTGCCCCAAATTTAAATGTTATATTCGTTTTCAGTATCACCGAAAACCTATTCAAGTCGTCATTTTAAAGTTTTTGGAGGAGTTGGAAAGAAACTTGGCATTGACCGAAATGTGTTTATTTAAGTAAAATTTAAATATTAAAATAAGTTTACAATATGAAAGATAAGTTATTTTTTTACGCTTTAAAAAAATCCCATTCAATAACTTTTTAAATAATCTGAAACAGTTTTGTTCTTTTGCAATCTCCCTCAAAAATATTGATTTTTAAAATAATATTAAACATAAAAAGGTTTAATTTTATTGCAATCCAATAAAAGTATTGATTTCATCAATAAAAATGTGGGTACTCATGCAGACAGTGATCCGTGCTGAAATAATAACATTATTTAAAAAACTATTCTTAACATGTGGAGGGGGGTCTATTCTGTACTTTAACCTTACAATTGAATAAAAAACATATCATAAAACTTTAATTAAACTTGGAAATATGATTAAAAAAATAGTGCAGATAACTCTCTGCATTAGCACCAAAATGTGTTTATTTAAGTAAAATTTACGTGATTTCTGCGAAAATTCTAATGTTTATCATAAACACAATAATTTGATTCGAAGTTGGTTGAATTGTTAAACAACTGAACAAAAAACGGGTTTTTCGGGTTTTAATTGTTTTATTTGGTACTAGTGCACTTATTGATCTGTGCTGAAATAATAACGTTATTATTTAAAAAGCCATTCTTAACATAGTGAAGGGAGGGTGTTTTGTACCTATTCTATACTTTAACCTTACAATTGAATAAAAAAAACATATCATAAAACTTTAATTAAACTTGGAAATATGATTTAAAAAATAGCGCGGATCAGTAAGTGCATTAGCACTGCCTATTTAATATATATATATATATATATATATATATATATATATATATATATATATATATATATATATATATATATTAGGCACCGCCAAAAATGGCCGCAAAATCAAGTTGTTGTTGTTTTTTAAAACTAAATTACATTTATTACTATCCATTATTTCTGAGTAACTTTTTTTTCCCAGAAAGATAAAACCCTGAATTTTATCATATAGAAAACAGAATAATGTAAAACTTTTTCTACTATTTTAAATTCAATTTTAAATGTTAAATTTTCCCAAAAAGTTAACAATTGATATTTTTTGTCTTGCACAAATAACGTACTTAAATATTTAAAAAAAAGGGTTTTTGAAATAATTTATTTATTCATTTATTGTCTAACTAAGATTTAGGATGATTTTCTAAGAGAATATGCAAAAATATTATAATATAAGTACCTGAATTTCAAATAATTCCACTTATTCATATAGGTAACCAGACATTTCGCGTCGCCGTAGAGTTCAGATCGACTGTTTACGTTTTCTTTTGATTGAGACGAAAACTATGGAAGACCAAACAGGCCAAAAAAACTTATTTTTCAGTGACGAAAATTTCAATGTATTATTAAGCTGAGGCTGGCCAGTACCAGATGGGTGACCATTTGTATGAGTTTGGTTTTTAATGTGTATGTGTGTGGGGGCCAGGCTCCCCAAAATGGGGGGAGGGGGCAATTTAAAGCAGAATAAAAAAAAATTATTTCAGCGCGTTTGGTCCACCGTAGTCGAAAGGCGGCAAACGTTTTCAAACAAGATCGAAAAAATTGATGCTATTTTTAACACAAAGGGCACAATATTTATCGAATTTTTTTTTTTTGTATCGATTATTCAAATCATGCTCTGTTTAATAATGGTCATGCATTATTCGGCTCGCTAAAAAAAAAATTGTTAATTTATTTATCAAAAATTTTAAAATGGCTTTTTTCGTATAAATATAAAAAAAATTTTTTTTTTGTTTTGCTTAACTTAAATTAATTATTTTACTTAACATATTCACCGAATTTCACACTTCAAAACTCAAAAGCGGGATAATTAAACACAATCGAAGTTCTGATATTCAGACGTCAAAATAAGGTATGCAAACAATGTTTTTTTGTTTGTTTTTTTTAAATCTATAATCCTGTCCCTTACAACAACACAATATGTTTTGTTCAGTTTCAGATGATTATTTTAAGCATATTTGTTCCCACTTCAAAACAAGGGGGGGTTTTGTAAGCAAAAAAATATATATATATAAATATCGTTTATGAAAAATAAGTACACTGTTATAAAGTTCATTCTTCTCCTAATAATCGCTGAAAATTTCGTATTGATCGGATAATTACCTGATTTTTGGTAGATTTTTAAAAAGACGGTCCGTCAAAAAGTACTGACCTGCCCCCCCAGTTTTGGCGGTGCCTAATATATATATATATATATATATATATATATATATGTGTGTGTGTGTGTGTGTGTGTGTGTGTGTGTGTGTGTGGATCACTCTCTGCATAAGATTTAAAATAAAAAAATGTGTAAGTGGACTCCACAGTCGGCAGCCATTTTGAGTGGAAAACTATGCTTTACCATTTAAAAAAAAATGTATTACATTTTCACCCCAAACAAGATACATTGCCACTTTGATGTAGGAGGCTACTATCAGGGACATTATCTACAGGGGTACTACGTGGGGAGTTGGGCAGCAAGGTGTCGATTCATGTTACACTTGAACTTCTGCATGTCAGTACAGTTTATTACGTTTACATAAAATGAGCACATAACAGAAACTTAATAAAGAAAAAATAATTGGCAAATATTTACAATCGAAACCAGCATAGTTTTTCGGTATATCTTTGTTTTTCTTTTAGTTGTTTTTTTCTGTCTACACAAACCATGGCCGACAAATGATGCACATTAAATATCGGCAATATACAGAAACAAAGATTAACTGCTTTGACTTGTTGATCTAGTGTTACTCTTCATCAATTCTATGTTCAGGTACCTTGTTTTAATACATCATCATATTCCAGACATTTCTATTCAAAGCTGTATACGTGGAGCTGTATTTCCTATCTTTTTATCGCCTATAACAATTCACTATAGGATCTCTAAAAACTATATTCCTTAGAAATAGAAAGAAGAAGAATTAACTTTCTAAATATAATACCATTTTAAAGATTTATTATTAAATGTTTGGATCTTACATGTGATTAAATTTTAAAAAATATTGATGTTAACCCCACTTAGAGATGAACAGATATTTTTCTTCATTGGTTTGGAATAATAAGATTGATACATTGAGAAATACACGAGAAGAAATAGAAAATGTAATTGTCCCAAGCAAAAAAATATCAATCTATATGTGGTAGTTGTATTGTTATAAAATGTTTAGTTAAAAATCAAAATAATATAATTACGTTAAATGTTTGTTATATGTTAATAATAATTTCAATATTTTGTCTTACTAATATTTAAATATAAAACATTAAAATCACTTATAAGTTAAAGGTCTATGATTACAAATAATTTTAACGTTCAGATGAATTAAGAATGAACAAATATTTTAAGATAAAACATTCTAACGCCAATTTTTAACCGTTTCGCCTCAAACAGTAGAAGTCTTACAAGCATCAACAGAGGAGAATGGTTGGATTTTGATGTCTGTTGTCGAATTGGTAGGGAGTAAGTACGTTAGGGCAGAGTGTATATTTGAGACTCATTTAGATTTTGATGTTTGTCTGATTGGTCCTGGGTAGATAGGTTGAGAGGATACAATTTTTTATGAGTTCATTAAATAACTTGTAGGGGTGAAACAGGGTTGATCTTTTACATTGGTGTAGCGCTTATATTTTAGACTATTTTTGAAGTCTGTCTAAGACAAAGATGTTCTTGGTAGTTACACGAAACGATATTTGCAACGACACACAATAAGTATTTGGCAACAATACACAATAAGTATTTGGCAACAATACACAATACATATTTGCAACAATACAGAATACATATTTGCAACAATACACAATTCATATTTGCAACCATACACAATACATATTTGCAAAAATACACAATACATATTTGCAACAATACACAATACATATTTGCAACAATACACAATACATATTTGCAACAATAAACAATACATATTTTCAACAATACACAATTCATATTTGCAACAATACACAATTCATATTTGCAACAATACACTATACATATGGTAATCCTTACTTTATAGACGTATATGATACTAATTTTTTAGCACAGTTGAGAAGCTGTATTTTCCTTTAAACAGACTTTGTAATATCCTTGCTATGCGGATTGTGTATTTAAAATTTTTATCTAACAATTTTATTTTAATCATAGTTAAAAATTAAATATTAACTTTAAGGATTAATTATTAACTTGCTGATGAGTTAAACACATGTAGTAACAACAATTTCTATGTTCAAATGAATTAGCGATAAACGGATATCCTTAAACAATCTATAAATTTGAATAATATGCTTTAAATTTGAGAAATATATATGGAAAACAAGAAATAACTAATAAAAAATAAATGTACAGATTTTAGGAAGGCAGAAACAAAGTTTTCTGATGAACGTAGATTTATTTTATTATAACGATGACAAATATGTCATTAAGATTGTCACACACACGCCTTAAAAAAGATAGGCATGTCTTAAAATTGCAACGGTTTATTAAACTCAATTAAAATGATTTACATTTGAATGTGTTTCATTGCATAAACCAATCAAATCATCAGACTTTTCATGAGTTCATCAAAGAAGAAAATGTTCACTTTTTTCTTGGTTCAAAAAGAAATTTTATTTTAAGGTGGATTAAACATAAAAATCCAGGAAAAAAGTAAAGGAAACCTAATTTTAAAGCAGAATTCCAAAGGTTTAAAAGACATAAAAATCCAAAATTCAGTAAAATAAAATAAAAGAAACGTAATTTAAAAGCGAAATTCAACATTAATTGCAGAAGAAAGAAAGAAGTTTAGTTCGTAGACCATGTGTTGAATAGACTCATTTTAAATTCATACTAAGCTTTCAACATTATACATTCAAAAAAAATTTATACTATTGGCTGAAAATAATTAGGATAAAAAATCACAAAGAAACTAAAAATATATGAATAATAAAAATACACTAAAAAAAGGTGGATGAAACAGTTTGTTGAATGCTAATTACAATTTGTTGAATTTCAAAAATAAAAAATATTTTTATAATTACTAAGAATATCAATTCTGTAACGTTATGTAACGTAACCAATTCGCAACTTGCGATGGCTTTTTTCAGAGAAAATATGCATTATCCAACGTTAATTAACAAAATCAAATTATGATAACCGATTATTAAAACTGCTTATATAATTTGTATAATAAAGTATAGGAATGATAATAATGCATTCAAAAACGTTCAATGAAATAATTCGTTGAATAAAAAACTGTTGATTTCTAAAAATAAAAGTAAAAAATTCTGTTGCAGTAAGTTATTGTGAATATTAACAAATATGTAATGTTATGAAAATATCCAGTTTAATATCAAACACATTATAAGTAAGCGGCTATATTTCAACACATATGACTAAAAACGAATGCTATTTTAAAAGACCATATTAGTATGCATTGCTAAGTAACTGGATTATATATTGATTTGTATTAACTTTAATATTTAAATTCATTTTTATTGTAATATAAACTTATTATATTTTTATTATTATCAGTAGCAACTATGGTATGCTTATTGTTTCTACAGGTTATTACTATATTATTGTTTATTTTATGAATTGCATGATTCCTTTATCTATTACAAAATACTATGAATAGTATTAAACATTAAAACAATATGAATGTGAATTAAGTGTTTATTTCTGTAATTTTTAAATGTTTTATAAAGTTATGTTGCTCGTTTTCATGACACGATTAAAATAATGATATTAAAATGTTAAATTCAATTTATTTTTTATTTGCAGATGTTCCTGCTTGAATGTTATTAATGAATAGTAATGAACCAGCCTTCTCCTTAAACAGTATTCTATACACAATAATTCCCCTACGTTGCAGACAGCGAAAACAACTGCACACTATTATTATTATATTATTAGTAATATATGTGTGAAGAGGTATTTTATCTGAATTGTTTAGCAAATATTAATAAGAACATCATATTTAAATTTGTGAAATATTTGTGTAATGTTTTTATAAAACATAAGATATCGAATTTAACATTTCCAAAAAATCTGCTAATTTACAAAGGCGAATGTTTTGACTTTTACACTACGAAATATCACTTTAAAAAAAAAAATTACGCAGTAGAAATTAATATTCTTTAGCTATAAATGTAAGTTGCGTCAAGAACTCTAGATTAAAACTGAAAAAGTCAGGATAAAATTTCATATTGCTTATAACGTGGTAGTGATAATCTTGCGCCAAGAGCAATTTAATTCAAATATGAAAATACACATGAGTGAAAAGCCACATTATTGTAAGGTGTGTGGATATTCTTATTCTCAAAAAGCACATTTAGTGAGACATATGAGAACTCACACTGGGGAAAAGCCACATTCTTGTGGGGTGTGTGGATATGCTTTTTCTGAAAAATCAAAGTTAGTGATACATATGAGAACTCACACTGGGGAGAAGCCACATTCTTGTGAAGTGTGTGGATATTCTTTTTCTCAAAAATCAACATTAGTTACACATATGAGAACTCACACTGGCGAAAAGCCACATTCTTGTGAAGTGTGTGGATATTCTTTTTCTCAAAAATCAAAATTAATGATACATATAAGAACTCACACTGGGGAAAGGCTACATTTTTGCGGAGTGTGCGGATATTCTTTTTCTGAAAAATCAACATTAGTAACACATATGAGAACTCACACCGGGGAAAAGCCACATTCTTGTGAAGTATGTGGACATTCTTTTACTGATAAATCAACATTAGTGAGACATATGAAAACTCATACTGGAGAAAAGCCACATTCTTGTGAAGTGTGTGGATATTCTTTTTCTCGAAAATCAACATTAGTTACACATATGAGAACTCACACTGGGGAAAAACCACATTCTTGTGAAGTGTGCGGATATTCTTGTTCTCAAACATCAACATTAGTGACACATATAAGCACTCACACTGGAGAAAAGCCACATTCTTGTGAAGTGTGCGGATATTCTTCTTCGCAAAAATCAAAATTAGTGATACATATGAGAACTCACACTGGGGAAAAGCCACATTCTTGTGAAGTGTGCGGATATTCTTTTTCTGAGAAATCAAAGTTAGTGATACATATGAGAACTCACACTGGGGAAAAACCACATTCTTGTGAAGTGTGTGAATATTCTTGTTCTCAAAAATCAACATTAGTTAGACATATGAGAACACACACTGGGGAAAAACCACATTCTTGTGAAGTGTGTGGTTATTCGTCTATTCAAAAATCAACATTAGTTACACATATGAGAACACACACTGGGGATAAGCCATATTCTTGTGAAGTGTGTGAATATTCTTTTTCTCACAAATCAGCACTAGTGAGTCATATGAGCACTCACATTAGGGAAAATCATCATGACGAAGCGTTGAACGAAAAAGCAACTCCTTGTGAACAACAATATTAGAAGACTGCAGAAGACAAAGAATCTGTCAATGGCCTGGATTGATTACCAAAGGGCATTTGAGAGTATAGCTCATTCCTGGATATTCTTTGGAGCTGTATACACATATATTAAATCATTCCTTCAATTAGGCTACAACATACAGAAAGAAGGATACAGGCCCCAAACATTAAGATCAACATGGAAAGATGAGAGAAAAAATGTAATCGACTTAAAAAAATCCTGTCATCAGAATTATCACCAAAAAACACTATTACTGCCATCAATCAATTGGCAATGCTCGTTGTCTCTTATAGATTATGCATAATCCATTGGCCACAGAACTGCGTCAATAACCTTGAGGTAAAAACTCGGAAAATACTGGCTAAATAAAGTCATTTACAAACATCAATGCATGGACAGGCTTTTCTTACTATGGAGAGAAGGTGGTTCTGTAGTAAACATAGGCCAATATATCAAATGTTCTTCCGACCCAAAAATATAAATGGTGAATGAACATCACACCAAATGTCTGCTTCAGCAAACGTCAACTACAAAACTTTACGAAAATTTCAGTGATAACACACTGGATAAACCAGGAGAATATGGTAATCTAGCAACCCTAATCGTCCGAAAGAAGAGAGAGGAGTATTCAAAAATGGAACTGAAGACATTACCAGAAAGATGGCAACAATATAAAGAGCACCCAGAAACAAAAAATGCAAAGGAGTGTAGAGTTTCTATCTGCAAATGTTATTATTATGTTTACATAAATTAACTTTGCAGACGAGAATCTGCCATGGAAATAACGATAAAACAAGGAAAGGCTCGCAACGTCTCTTCTGTGGGAGAGAGGTTGCAGGTAGAAAAAAGGCATCCCCCACTAAGCCACGAAGTCTATTTTGTACTCTGTCAAGGCAGGATAGGCTGTTTTTAGCAGCTCCTGCCCAAATATGGCAACAGTATTCCATCCTTGGACGTACTTGGCTTTTATATAGATAAAGAATTGCATCAGTAGTGAGATATCCTCTGGAGCAGTAGAAGGATCACCATCTTTCCAGCGACCTTGGCAACAGACTTGATGTACATGTTCCATTTCAGATCGGGAGTAAAGGTTAAACCCAGAAGCTTGTCAGAACACGGGGACTCACCCAGACGAGAGCCATCCATCACAATTGATGCCAGATGGGGATCAGAGCGTTGATGATGTAAGGATAGGAGTTTGGTTTTGGATGCATTAAAGGTAACCAACCACATCTTCCCCCACTGAACCACGCGCTCAAGATCAGAAATATGGCAACAATATAAAGAGCACACAGAAACAAAAATGCAAAGGAGAGTAGAGTTTCTATCTGCAAATGTTATTATTTTGTTTACATAAATTAACTTTGCTGAAACATATTAGGAAAATGCCACATTCGTGTGAAGTGTAGATATTCTTATTCACATTTGAGAAATCCCACCGGAAATGTTTATATTTTTTTTAATTTACATTTACTAATACATATTAAAACCCACAAGTAATAAAAGCTAAGAATTTTTATTATACAACAGACGTATATTGAAAATCTATATTGAGGAATCCATTCTAAAATACTATTGCTATATTAGACTGAATCGACGGTGGAATCTATCAGAATATAATGAAATCAAGAATGAGTAAAAACGACATTGTCCCTGAAAAGAATGGTCTAATAACAAGAAACTAAAAGTATACACTTTGTCATTATTAATGATTTTCCTGTAAAATCAACCAATTTACAAAAGGCATATTCTTAATTGATTAATTTGTTGTGAAAAAAACAATTGAATATTAATATCTGTGATTCATGTGTTGTAAAAAACAATATAATATTCATGTTTTTGTGAATAAAGTGTGAAAAAAACAATTGAGTATTCATATTTTGTGATTAAACTGTTGTGAAAACAATTGAAAATATCTATATTATACAATTAAAACATTAGAAAATGACAAAATGACTGCAAAGACCAGATTACCTTCACATTACGTCAAATATTTTTGTATTTATAAAATAACCAAAGACAAGATTTTTGCACGCAATGTGTTCATAATTCTGTAATTGTAATAAATATCGTGTAAAAATAAACAATTGACAAAATGACGAAAAACGTTACAGAGTATGATTTTTTAATTATTTTTTTTAATAAAGATAAGTGTGATACAATAAAAAATCACATGGATTTTGTCTCACAAAGAAAATAGGTTGAGAAAGTAAAAATCTCAAGGACCCCCTGTGCGACTGGGCAAATCACAGTATTGTTTCTGTACGTGTCCTTCGAACGTGTACGTGTAGAAAATGATGATTGCTATTAGAATGTCTCTTCCCGAGATTTGTTCTTGTCAAATTAAGTGGTCACTACAATAAATGTTACATATTTTGTGTGGAATAAACTTTTAAAACACTCTGAAAAATCACATCAGTCTATTAAATATTCAAAGAAAGTAATAATAGACCATTCGGAGTAAATAAAAGAACCATCATCAATGAAACAGACTACACCCCTTTCACAATTTAGCAACGTCAAACTTATTGAATGCTTCAAATATTTTGTGAAATTTTGCTTTTTTTTTTTTTTTTTCAATTTATTTTTCAAATATTTCTTAATTTGAAACACCATAAAAGATTGCAATTTTTTTACACAGTGATCACCACTTATCAAGGCCCGGAAGCCACTCTGGGATAAGGGTTATTGCAAGTACATTACGTTAGTGTGGAGATTTGATGAAGTGTTTACTTAAGGGGGCGGTTCATTAGGAATTTGTTAACATTGGACTTGAAGACATCCAAGTTGTAGTCCGGTGGGAAGCAGGCAGACTGAACAGAGTTCCACAGGCGTGCAGTTCTAAGAAAGAAGCTTTGTTCATGGAATCCGCGTTTTGATTTAGGCACATATATAGAATGGGGGAAATTTTTCACAGTGGATTCAACTAGACAGGTGTTTTTTGTGAAAGATTGACGAAGGGGGCCAGAGATTGGAGTTCATACGAGCACCTGCCATGGAAATAACGATAAAACAAGGATAGGCTCGCAACGTCTCTTCTGTGGGAGAGAGGTTGCAGGGTAGAGAAAACGGCATCCCTCACTAAGCCACGAAGTCTATTTTGTACTCTGTCAAGGCAGGATAGGCTGTTTTTAGCAGCTCCTGCCCAGATATGGCAACAGTATTCCATGCTTGGACATACTTGGCTTTTATATAGATAGAGAATTGCATCAGTAGTGAGATATCTTCTGGAGCGGTAGAAGGATCCCACCATCTTTCCAGCGACCTTGGCAACAGACTTGATGTACGTGTTCCATTTCAGATCAGGAGTAAAGGTCAAACCCAGAAGCTTGTCAAAACACGGGGACTCACCCAGACGAGAGCCATCCATCACAATTGATGCCAGATGGGGATCAGAGCGTTGATGATGTAAGGATAGGAGTTTGGTTTTGGATGCATTAAAGGTAACCAGCCACATCTTCCCCCACTGAACCATGCGCTCGAGATCAGAGGAGAGAGAATCAGAGAGAACATTGTCATTTACAGCCTTTGATGTGTTGCCGTAGATGGTCGTGTCATCAGCATAGATGTCAACGAATGATTTAAGTATGTGTTTAGGGAGGTCATTGATGTAGATCAGGAAGAGAGTTGGGCCTAGGATTGACCCCTGAGGGACCCCAGCATTTATATTGCAGGCCTCCGATTTTTGTCCATCAACCACTACTCTTATGAGCCTATCGGAGAGAAATGATTTAATGATTGAGAAAACATTTCCAGCTATACCGTAGCTGGAAATCTTGTGAAGTAGACCCTTATGCCATACCTTGTCGAAGGCCTTTGATATGTCGAGAGCATAAAATAACTGCGTTATTTTATTTGTACATTTCTATTTAAAATTTGGTTATTTTTTATGTATTCATAGAAATCCATATTTTTTAAATAATCATATGAATCCATAATAAGAATTTCCTTTCTATAAAAATTTGGTTATTTTTTTTAGTATAAATCGATAATAAAAATGTCACAGTTGTTTTCCTTTGTTTGGAAAACGTTATTGACATCATAACATGAAAACTATTAAGCTTTAAGAAACCAGTAAACTACATTTTATTCTTGGTTTCAGATTAAACGTTTAACAATTCTATAACTAGGAAAACAGTTGTCCTAAAATTCATAGGAAGCTTATTATTGCCAGTCGTGAGTTACCACAACTGTTTATAATCAACTTTCCTTCAATATTTAAAACACTTCAGAGTATTTGATTCATCATTACAATAATCTCCTTCACAAAAGATTATCAATAAATTAATTTCGATTTAACCCACTTTTCGCAATTAAATTCGGAAACATCCCAAGTTTATTTTTTTATTTCATAATTAGTTTCCTCTTAAAATTCAGAATATATTTCAATTTTTTTAAATAATGTATTATTAAAGATAATTCATTCTTGTAGATCATTAAAATTCAGAATATATTTCAAATTTATAAATTAATTTATTATTAAAGATAATTCATTCTTATAGATCATTACCAAATTCTTTTCGAATTTAGAAACTCTTCAAAGTAATTACTTTATTCTTAAAAGATCATTTACAATCAACTCATTCTCGTCACACCTGGAAGTTTAATCAGTGAATGACCAATTCTATATGATTTAATAGCTTGATAAAACTTAAGTTTCGACCATTTCAAACCTTTATTAAATTCAACTAGATCAATGTGAAAAATCTATCCTCATTTAATGAAGGAGATATCCTTCTAGTCTGAGGAATTTTTTAAAGAATTAATTTAATTTTTCGTAAATACTTTTCAATCAACATTTCAGCAACATAATTCGGTTTAATCCCAATTAAACCTTCAATTAAGGAATTTGCTCGAATAATTCTTCCTTGAAAATTACTTTAAAAATTCGGGAAAATTTTACCGTTAGTCAAATTAATTTTGTCGTTGAAAATGATGAAAAACTCGTGTAACATGTTAAGCCCTACGGTAGATTAATTTCTCCTGATAAAAAATTCAGAATTCACTTCATGCATAAAGTTCAAAATTGACTATCTTAAAAAATCATTAGAATTCACGTAACCTTCAAAGTTCAATCCCATTTTAAGTTCTTTATATTATTATTCATCGGACTACTGTTCTCATCTTTAGTGTGATGTTCACAACGTGTCGGTCGACATAACCTCCGACCTTTTCAGGTGTATCTTGTCGAACTCCAGAATTTGGAGGGAATTTCGAGCGGAACCCTTTATATATTCACAGAGGTAGCATGCTCTTGTTCCGTCAGCCATCAGGAGAATATCACTTTTACAATTGATTTTCCCAGTACTCTAACCACTGCACCACAGGTCCTTGCGGACAATTCTAGAACGAATTTTAGGAGCCTTAAACTTACTTTTTATTTCTAGTTGTAAATATCACCATAAAAAAGGGTCTAGGAACTGTATTACAACAAAAGTATGAAATAAAATGGTTACCTATATCATACGTGTTAGGTTACACACCTTATGCATAGCATAACTAATGCTCAGTAGTTATCTCTTCAAATTATATGCCAGTCCGTGATAAAATATTAGTAGTAAAGCGGAAATTGTTGAAAGTTACACGAATAGTTGTCCCAAAACCTTGTTTAAAAAATCACTATGAATATTTAAGCATAGAAAATGCATATTTCAAGTTAAACAAGTAATAAATTGAACTTCTGCATGTCATTACAGTCGGAGAAGCAGCCACACAAAAGGGAATTTCAAAGTCTACTAGTCCTAAGGAAAAAAACTATTAGAGTATACGGCTATCCGGCATCTGGGGATCTCTAGTGTGTAAAAGTAAAATTCTGCTGCTTGTCGCATTTATTTGGGGTATTTACGCAAACGGTGTACAAGTGTTTGTAGTTCGTCGGAGCACCTCCCATTAAGATACTTTAAAAACAAACAATGATGCAATATTTCGTCGATGGGACAGAGATTGAAGCTAGGATGACAGTGGGAGACATTAAGTGGGCAACTCTTTTTACACTCTGTCTCAGAGTAGGAGATTAGTTGCGGATGCACCAGCCAAAATGTGGCAACAATACTCCATACGAACATATGTGAACATTGTGACCTCGTAGAGGTGGAGGATACTCTCTCGCATAAGTGCCTTTCTATCACAGTAGAGAGAACCCTGCTTCTTCGCAGCAACCTTAGCAATGTATGTATATGTACCAACTTATGTTCCATATGAATGTTAAAACAAGAAGTTTGAAATAACTTCATGTAATATCTCAGTAGTCATAGCTATAAATGGTTGATAAATTTTCTTTTAATTATTAAAGAAAGGCGCTTAGTTTTGGTAGAATTGAATGTAACCATCCATTTTTGTCCTCATTCCACTAAAGAGTGGAGGTCTTCCTCTAGGGTTTTTCACCATTGTCTTTGATATGCGTTCATTTGTTTGCCCTTCGTATCTCTTATAGAGCGTGGTTTTGTCAGGGAATATATGCATCTCAGTGATTATTTTATCAGTGATGTCATTTATAAATATCAGGAATAAAAATGATTCAGTGATCAACCCCTGTGCCACCCCGCGTTTATTTCATATTGTTTTGGTGCACGACCATCGAGAACAATCTGGGTACTTCTCTTATTTAAGAAGGGTTTTATTATGTTAAGTATTCGTCCAGAAATGCCATATGATATGATTTTATTAGAAGACCATATGATATGATTTTATTAGAAAACCACCGTGTCATACCATGTCAATGAGCTTAGATATATCTAGGACTATTGCTGTAGCCTCCCCTATATTATCCAGTGCATTCAAAATTTGGCTGAATCGGTTAGCTCGCCGTGAAAAGATTTTCATAATTTTTTTTCCACGTGTACAAATATTTTTTACCTTTAAGAAAATTAAATTTAGTCTCACATGCAATCAACAAGTAGTCAGAAACCTACAAAAAATTATGATGAATCGGTTTTCAAAACATTTTGTCCCTCTATCCGCCGATTTTGCCCGTACCTAGTATTTAGTAACCATTCAGATCTCCTTTTCTCGTGAGACGTTAAAAAGATTCGAGACATCTTTCTTGTTCTGTTGACGATGTTTTTTCAGCAACTGATAATATTACTTCAAAAGTCCTACACGTGCTCCAATTTGGTGCAAGAACGCCCCTTTCTAATCACCGAGCAGAAGTAATGATGTAAAAAAGGAGGAGGGCATAATGCTTGGGAAAGGGCAGGAAGGAATAAGGGGGAGGGCATAATGCTTGGGAAAGGGCAGGAAGGAATAAGGAAGATAAGAAAGAAAGAAACAAACAAACATGGTAGAAATAATTACCACAAAGTATATAATAATGTTTACACCTGAAATGCGTCGCTATATAAACATCATATTATCATTTTATAAACATTATCAATTCACACAAGCACAATAAAAAAAATCCAAATGTTTATATATTTACGCACTAAAAAATGTTATTTCTTTTAAATAATGAAATACGGGTAAAAAAAAGCTTTTGACGATCTAAAAATACGTGTTTCACAATTTTTAAAAAACTTTCTTTTGACGATTATCATAGATTACACAGTTAAGTATCATGATAACAGAAAAAATCTAACGACTTAATGAAAATCTACTTCATTACTACCTGACTTACGGTCCATTTCTTTTCTAGGCACGGGCAAAAATGGGCGGACAAAAATGGGGGACCTAGTTTTGAAAGTCGATTTATCATTATTTTTTTAAAGGTTTCCGATTACTTTTTGATTGTATTTGAAAGATTAAGGATTAAACTTAATTTCCAAAAGGGGAAAAATATTTGTACACGTGGGGGGAAAAAGTTATGAAAATGTTTTCACGACGAGCTACCCAATTCATCTAAATTTAAAAGTTAAATAAATTCATTGTAAAAAAATCCTTTAAAAGATAAATATTAGTTTTCTGAGTCAATTTCAAAGATAATTAGTAAAGTCCTAAGATATTGAATTAAATTACAAAAAAACACCTTGTTTATACAAAACATTAATTAATTAGCCCAAAACCGAGTGATTCTTGCGTTTGCAAAACGCAACTAACTAAAAGTTTGTAAACACGAAAATTACGAAGGCCCAAAATTTCAGGCAGTCGAAAAACTGTGAAAATGACGTCATATAATTAAAAGGGATAACGTACCTCCCCTCCCCGAGTCACGCATCCGTACATTTCTTTTCTGAACGATTGTATTAATTTTTCCATTTTTTAATTTAATTATTTTTCTATGTTCCTATTTTTTAATTAGTTTTTTTTTCTTAATTATTGTTCAATATTATATAAAAAAAAAATTATCTTACGCCTAATGTTTCACATTCTTGAAATTATTAAAATCTTGCATATAAAAATTATGCGAAACCCGTAATTTAAAACAAAGTAGAAATATTTTTTGTGATTATAATTTTGTGTGCGAAAATATTAAATAAGCAAAGGTAATATCGGTAGTTGAAGAAATTCATTTTTCTTTGAGTCATATAGAATTTATTAATACGGACTCTAGTGTTTTGTTCGTAATGTTCCTATAAAAATTATTTTATTTTATTTTTATTGTTACAAATTACGATGCTTTATTTATATATAAAAAAAGTAAAATAGCCTTGTGTTTTTTTTTTTATTTACTACTGAAAAGTATAACTTTAGTTAAGGTATTTTTTGTTTAAACAAAATAATACATTTCCACTCAGACTTAAATAATAAAAAAAAATAATTGCTTCATACCGCGATCTTCATTTGATAAATACTGAAAATTTCAGTAAAAGTGGATAACTCCTGATTTTTGGTGATTTTTTAAGTAAAGGGAGGGGTGAAAATGTTTATACATTTTGAGCATCGGCATTCATTTTGCCCGTACCTAAAATATTCTGTTTCTCTTTTTTGTTTGAAAATTTGGTTACAATTATCAATTTGGCCTTTTTTGGCCTTTTTTCTGCAAGATTTGGCTTCAAATATTTTATGGTCTGACAACCCTGGGGACAACAGGCTAATGTAAATAGACACCAAAATAAATGCACAAACTATAAAGCTCATTTGAAAGGATTCAAAATATAATTTACTTTCTTGGTTCAAATATAGTTTTCTTATTTGACTGACTTCGTCCTCTGAACAATTCGTTTCTTTTATTTGAGTTGTTTTTTTTATAAGATAATCAGTTTTGCAAATTTAAAAAGAAAATTTTATGAGAAAATTATTATAATTATTTAGACTACTGTAATGTTTTAAATGCCCGGAAACATAAAACCATATCGTTTAAGGGGCGGGTAACTTTTTTGAGAATTATGTCCCTTTGATTGGAACATTATATTGTTCTTATTAGTTGTATAACTAATCATAAAAATAAGGAAATGTTCAGTTTTAAAAAATAAAGCTATTTTTGTTTTATCTTTATACATTTTATTTATTAATAATTTGATACAAAAAAAATTCACTAAAGAAGTCCAAACGTTGACAAGAAAAATCCAAACTTGATAGGAAAATAATTTGGCACACTTAGTTAATGAAGGGGCATTTTTAGACGAGGAACGAAATAATGATTACACCGTATTACGATGACCTAATTTCATTGTTCTTTAACAGTGATTTTTTTTTTTTCAAATAATTTCCCGTTTAAATTGTGTTTTCATCTTTTAATTTTGATTCTTTTATATTTTCATATATTTTATTTCTTAATGAATTGGACACACAAAACAAAAGTTGTATCAATTTACTAAAGAAATCATAACAAACAAAACAAAATTTCTGAAGAAAAAAAAAACGTATTCATCCAGATTTTTTTTGTATTGAATCCCTTGAATGAAAGGTAAGTTTCTTTCTTTTCTTTTCTTTTTTTTACTTTAAAAATGTCATCCAATAACTTTAAAAATAAAATCTTCAAAAATAAATAAAGTTTATTTTTATTGCAATCCAATAAATAAAAAAAAATTGTTTCACTCATGCTTTATAACAGACGTGGATAAAAAGTATCATTGTCATTGCGCAGAGGGAGACAACTCTCGTTTACTAATAGATTCGTTTATTTTATTTTATTTTTTTTTTCATCTCATAATTTAGGACGCTCGATTCAAGGATATTTTTTTACTAAATCAGAAAAAGAACATTAATAATACAAAACATAGTTTGTACGCGACTATTAAGAGAAAACCAACAAACCAACGGTATTTTCATTAAATGAAAACATTTAAAAAAAGAACCTGTGGCAGCTTTTATTTCAGTTAAAAAGTAAATGTCCTGATAAAGTTAACCTTAAACAATACAAAGAATGAAAATCTTCAATAAAACAAAGATGAAACTTTTAAAGCTGCGGCGATTTTATTTTTTTATTGTAACAAATCTTATAATAATAATAACACCAACATCTAGTTGTTAACATTACAAAAAATGAAAATGCGACAATAGTTGTAGAGGAATTGTAAACAAATGTTGTTTTTACGCGACTTTTAAGAGAATCGTTTCTGTTTTCATATAATTAACGATGCTAAAACCAACGATATTTTCATTGGATAAAAACATTTAAAAAGCTGCAGCAACATTTTCTACATTTTTACGACAATTTATTTTTTTATATAAAAGTAAATGCTATGGTAAAGGTGTGGATCAATGTGCACTGGTTGTCTAACCTCTAAAAGATGTTTATTCCGAAAGCCATTCTTAACATAGGGAGGTTGGGGGTGTTTATTTATTTCCTTATTTTCAATATCCCCGTAATCAACTTCTTTAACATTAAAAATACAAAACGTAGTCTTTATGCGACTATTAAGAGAATCGTTTGTTTTCATATCATAATTTACGACACTAAGGGTGTTTATTCTGAAAGCTATTCTTAACATAGGAAGGTTGGGAGATGTTTATTCTGAAAGACATTTTCTTATTTTCAACCTCCCCATAATCAACTTCTTTAAGGTAAGTCTTCGGGTGGTTCGCCAGTGCATTTGGTTTTTAAACATTAGTTTTAGTTGTGATGTTAAAGTCTTTAACATCGTGAAAATACGACGAAAGCAAATTTTTTTTCATACAAAACTTTTTAATAAAACAGGATGAAATTCTGATAAAAAGGCTATTATTTTTTGTTTGTTTTACTGAACAAAGCTTGTAATATTGTAATAACACCAGCATCTAGTTTTTAACAAATAGCATTTTTTTTAAAATAATTATTAATTGCTCTACAAGTATTGTTGCATTCTTATTTTTTGTTATGTTAAAAACTACATGTTGATGTTATTAACATTATAAGCTTTATTACAATAAAAAAAAACGTTGCCACAGCTTTAAAGCTTTTAATCCTTGTTTTATTAAAGAGTTTCATTTTTTGTATTTTTTAAGGTTAAACACTAATGTTTATAAAAACCTTACATTAACAATAAAAAAGTAGTCGTAAAAAAATGTCGAAAAAAGTTGCCGCAGCTTCTTTTTTTTAATGTTTTCATGTAATGAAAATATTGTTGGTTTTAGCGTGTAAATTATGATATGAAAACAAACGAGTCTCGTACATTTTACTCTACATATATTAATGTTATTAACTTTGTTATGTTAAAAAACATTCCTCGCAGCTTTCTGTTTTTAATGCTGTGATTTAATAAAAAAAATGATCGTTAAATTGAGTGGCGTAAATTATGAAATAATGAACGAATCTATTAGTAAACAAGAGTTGTCTCCCTCTGCACAATGACAAATTGTAAAACCATGCTAACGTATGAATCTGCGATTAAAAAGAAGAAAAAAAACTTCCCTTAAAATATATTATTCAATCTGACATCTAGATTTTTGTAAAAATTATACCTATTTTAGTACAAAAATGTTACTTATGATAAAAATAAAAATGTATACCATTAGCAATAATTTAATTCAATGTTGGTTTAATTTTTGACAACTGAGCACGAAAACTGTTGTTTCGATTCCATTTGTACTTAACTATTATGTCGCTAGAGATTTTCGTTTGCTATTGAATTGGAAACACTGTAGTTTATAAAATTTACATAAAATGAGCAACGATTTATTGGCCATCACTAATTATCAGAAACTTAACGTAGAAAAAAAATATTGGTAGGTTACCCCTTCAAATCAATCAATATCAACAAGGGTTTTGTCACTCAATGAGAAACCTCTACCTGAACTTTAGCTATCTCTCTGTCCCGAGCTATCCACTGCAATGTGGGACCTATGTGTTGTATCAGGTCGTCCCTTCATCTCGTTCTTGATCTTCATTTTGACATCCTATGTTCACAAGGTGTCCATTCTATTGTCCTGATGGACCTATGTTGTCATGTTGTCTAGCTACGTGCCCTGCCTTCTGTGTTTGGATGTTTTGATGGCAGTATTGATATCAATAACTCTTGTTTGTTGGTGTATCCAGATGTTTGTATTTCTATCTTTTAGAGTGATGCCGAACATTATCCTCTCTATCTTCTTTTGTGCCACTGCCAAGATTTCACTTTAGCGAGATATCAGGGTCCATGTTTCACTACCATAGATCATCACAGGTAGTACATGTTCATTGAAGACTTTCCCTTTGTTTGACATATTTGCTATTCGGCTTCTCGTGATATTTTCCACTTTCTCAAAAGCTGCCCCTCTCAATGCTATGCTTCTCTTTATCTCAGGGAGGAGATCTCCATCCTTTTGTTGTCATGATGGAGCTTTAAAGTAGAGGTAGCTCCACTTTACAGGTCTTTCAGCAAGGTGATGTATGTAGAATCAACTTTGCACTCAAGGCCAGTGAACAGTGGATCAAACTCTATGGAGTCGAAAGCGTTTTCGTAATCCACAAAGCATAGTGGAATCTTGTATCCATTGGATTTCTCTTGCAGTTGACTGACAGCCTGGATATGATCGATGGGGGAGAAACCTGCTCTGAAATCTACTTGTTCTCGTAGTTGATGACGATGTAGTGTCCCTAGCATACGTCTTAGCAAGACCCGAGAGAATACCCTGTATGTCACTGGCAGAAGACTGATTGGCCAGTAATGTTTAGTCTCTGCAGTGTCTTTTTTATGTGTGATGACCACTGATGCATTCCTATATTTATCTGGAACTTTTCAACTGGAGAGATACTTATTAAAGTCTTGTAGACAGCTCAACAATAAGTTATCCACTTCTCTGTAGTACTTTTGGAGTAACACCTTCCTCTCCTGCAGCTTTGCTTGACTTCAGTCTCTTAATAACTGCTCTCACTTCCGAATGAAAGGATGGGTGGAAAATGTTCTTTAGATGTGCTCAGTGCTTGAAGGGTTAGAGTGTCTCCTAGTTGTCTGGTGGCATAGAAGTTAGCATAGAATACCTCTTGCCTTTGTTTACTTTTAGGGTTTTTAGTATTTGTTGTTCATTGAAGATTGAAATTTCTTTTGCCATTCTGTGTCTCAGAGTCTTGCATATCTTAATGTACTCGATGTAATGTACATTTGTTGTTGTTTCTCTCAACTGAACTGTTTTGTAATTGTTCACAGTTTGTCTGGTTTCTGTGGGTTGTATTGACCAGTTGTTTCCAGTATGGCCTAGCTGATCTCGGATATCACTTTTTTGTAGTCAGTGTTTGAATCTTCTGGTGTTGCTATCGCCTCCAATCTGTTGAATTGTAGCAGTTGGAATTGTGATGACTTGCCTGCTAGACTTTGGGTGTTTCGTTTCCTGTGTCGCTTGATACACTTTGTCCTCTCTAACTCCGTAATAGACATCCTGATCATTTGATGGTTACTTCCTTTGTTTAACCTGTTGATGGCAGAAACATCAGTCACAGTTTATTGCCTGCTGGTAAGGAGGAAGCCAATTTCATTCCTTTTGGTGGCATTAGGAGATAACCACGTCTAGCGTCTATTTGGTCTTTTTCTTGAGAAACTTGTTCATGATCTTTGACTGGTGGTGTTCTGCAAAGTTACCAAAGGTGTCACCTCGGCTGTCCCATTTTCCATGATCGTATGACCAGTACTTGATTCAAATGTATTTTCTATTCCAACAGTTGCATTGAAATCCCCTTTTAGCATGGTGTGATCTGCGTTGCTGGTAAAAAGAAGTTTATCGACATCTTCATAGACTATCTCCACCAAGTTTGTTATGTTTCCTGCATCTGGCGGAGTTTGCTAGATGACCTCAGCCGCACATAAATAGTTTTGTTTTTAGGTCCTTCTGGGTGTCTAGTCGCCCTCCTCATAAAGCAATTGGTACTGGTTTACATGTAACTGACGGTAAACAGTAAAGTTAAAAAAAAGTTTAAGACTCCAATATTGAAACGTTTTTGTTTTTCCTTCTGTCTTCCGTCACTGTTATTGAAAATATCGAAATAAAAGTAAAAGACGTTGAAAAAACCTGGAAATTGTGAAATACATTATAATAGAACATGTTGTTGGCAAAAGCAAATAAAACACCAACATCTACATTCGTTGTTTTGTCATAAAAGTTTAATGTTTATTATTTGTTTATAGTAATTTGAATATTTTGCCACTCAGATGTAAGGGTTTATTATTTAGGATCTAAAATACATGGCTATTATATAATAATACGGTTATGTTATATAATAATATGGTTATATGAAATATGTTTTATTGGTTTATAGTAATATGAATAATGGCATATAAAGATATCAACAAGAAAGATGTGGGATTTTGCTGCTTGTCGGATTAAGGAGTAGTATGTACGTGGATGAGGTACAATTGCTATATATTCACCAGAGCATATTCCATTAAATTACTTGAAAATGGGTATAAGGGTTCAAAGTTATGAAGGGCAGAGTTCAGCTTGAATCTAGGGAAGGGACCGATTAGATTTGAGACTTTTTAAACCTTTTCTAAAACGAATATCGTTATGGTAGTTGCACTAGCTTATATCTGCCAATAACACTCAATGCATATTCTAATATTAGCTTTAAAAACATCTAAGATAATCTCAATTTTAATTAATTTTCTAGCAGGATTGAGAAAACTCCACATTTTAAAGAAGATTTTGTAATGTTCTTAAATTATTTGCAAATGTATATGATGTTCAGTAAACTAAAAAATTGTTTGTACCAATATTTAAAGATAAGTGAAACATTTACACCATTATCCTAGATGTAATAATATGATTGACAAATATAAATGGATATTTGAAAAATATATAAACAAAAAATATTAATAAAACATAAAAATGTATAGAATTACACAACATTTGTATCGACTGGTTCTGTGTAAAGTTAGAAAATGAATATATTTTATGTGGCATTTATGATGTTTTGAATAAAATTGACATAGTTATATTTTATGTGACACTTAAGATGTTTTGGATAAAATTAATTTATGTGTTCAATGCAATAATATTGACAACAATAAACAGAATACATAATATGCATAAATGCAAATACTAAACATATTGAATTTTATTTTTTCAGATGTTCGTGATTATTGAATTTTAAAGGAATATTTTCTTTAAACATGATGCAATAAACAATTATTTATTTGAACGACATCTGTGTGACAACATACATTTTTGTGAAATTTTTTGTGTTTAAAATAAATCAGAAAGGTAATCTGTTTAACAACATATGAATGAGACACCTGAGAACTCCCCATGAAAAAAACACATTTGATGAAATGTGTTAATATTCTTTTTCTGGAAAAAATGGTTTACAGAGAAACATTCG
Organism: Euprymna scolopes; assembly: GCF_053919585.1. Classification (NCBI taxonomy): domain Eukaryota; kingdom Metazoa; phylum Mollusca; class Cephalopoda; order Sepiida; family Sepiolidae; genus Euprymna; species Euprymna scolopes. The sequence continues at coordinate 184,817,125 of NC_136527.1, forward strand.
AACACTATGAAAAGAACAATCACTTAAAGGAAAACAATTGCAGTTAAAGAAGGGTCAGTATGTTATAAAAGATCGCTTATAAACAATACATGAATGCTCAATGCCAAACAAACTGAAAAATAAAGTCAAAAGAAAGGCAATGTTCCTGTAGAATTTATGAAGAAATCCTTAGTTAAAAATATGAGAAATAATAATGGGTTAAAACAACATTTATGTGAAGTGTGTGGATATTCCTTTTTTCGAAAATACGAATTAGTGCGACATATGAGAACACATACTGGGGAAAAGCCACATTCTTGTGAAGTGTGTGGATTTTCTTGTTCTAAAAAATCATCGTTAATGATACATATGAGAACTCACACTGGAGAAAGGCCATATTCTTGTGAAATGTGTGGGTATTCTTGTTCTGTAAAAGCATCTTTAGCCAGACATATGAGAACTCACACTGGGGAAAAGCCATATTCTTGTGAAGTTTGCGGATATTCTTTTTCTGGAAGATCAAATTTAGTGGCACATATGAGAACTCACACTGGGGAAAAGCCACATTCTTGTGAAGTTTGTGGATATTCTTTTTCTCAAAAATCATGGTTAGTGACTCATATGAGAATTCACACTGGGGAAAAGCCACATTCTTGTGAAGTGTGTGGATATTCTTTTTCTAAAAAATCCAATTTAGTGACACATATGAGAATTCACACTGGGGAAAAACATATGCTTGTGAAGTATGTGGATATTCTTGTTCTGATAAATCATCGTTAGTGATACATATGAGAACTCACACTGGGGAAAAACCGCATTCTTGCGAAGTGTGTGGATATTCTACTTATCAAAACTCAACTTTAGTGAGACATGTGAGAATTCACACTGGGGAAAAGCCATATTCTTGTGAAATGTGTGGATATTCGGCTTCTCAAAAATCATTGTTAGTGACACATATGAGTATTCACACAGGGAAAAAACCGCATTCTTGTGAAGTGTGTGGATATTCATGTTCTCAAAAATCACATTTAATAAGACATATGAGAATTCACACTGGGTGAAAGATATACTACAGCGTATAAAAATGATTAATTGGGGAGAGGGAAATAATGTTCTCAATTTCTTTACTAACTCAGTATTTTAGAGATAAAGAACATAAATGGAAAAATCAGATTTGGTGAAACATGCGAAATCACACTGGGAATTATTGTTTGAATTTTTTTGTTCTCATAAACTAAATCATTAACAAGAATGCTTTAAATGACAAATTTCAATTTGATGAAGAACAATTAATTATAGCTGTACAAGACCAAAGCTTACTCACAAATGGATTTAAGAAAATGGCTGGTCTATAAAAAAAACTGACCTATGCAGATTCTGTCACTCGGCTATTAAAAGCACAAGCCACCTAATGTTTGGATTCAGGATCCTTCTTGCCGATGGTCATTACTCTGCTTGCAACAAGAAAGTATGTAGATATTAATACTGGAATATCTGTGGAGAGATGCAACTAAACAGGTTGGTGAACATCTGGGAACATGACCCACCGAAAAGGGAAAAGTGTTCTACCGCAATGACATATAACTTAAATGCTGGCATGAGGATACTTTTTCCATAGAAGTAAACCTTGACCAAATATTCAAAATCACATTTTGTATTCGCTGCCCAAATAAGGTATCATCAGTATCGCTTACCCACATTAGCTTTTTCGGGGAATAGGGCACCTTCTCCAATTGATGTTACCTCAAGTAACAGCACGAAGCTGGATACTTCATCAGACTAGATAAATTCTTGTCCTGGAATCCAGTAAGACCAAGACACCAAAAATGAAAGATATACTACAATGTATAAAATGGTTAATTGGGGAGAGGAAAATTATGTTCTTAATTTTTTTACTAACTCAGTGTTTGAGAGATAAAGAACTTAAATGGAAAATTCGAATATCTATGTATCTCATATAGAGTTCAAGTGTTAGCCCCAGGTTGTGGACCCCTAAATTTTTGAGAATTTCGACTTAAGTAAAATGCAAAAAAAGGAACAACCATATCATTGTAAAATCTGTGAATATTCCTGTACTGCAAAAACAAGTTTAGTTAAATTTACGAGAAGTCACACTGGTTAAATACCAAATTTCTGATTGAAAAAATGAGCGCACTTCATCATCACTATGCCAAGGCATTCAATAGAATCATCAGTGGAGATGAAGAGCCACCTGAGTGGCTTACTGTAGGCAGTACATCGCTTATTCCCAAAAATGAGGACACCCACATGGCTAGCGAATATAGACCAATCTGATGCCTCACAACAACCTACAAGCTCCTAACAGGGATAATTGCTGATGCAACATACGACCATCTGATTGCTGGTGATTACCTTGAAAGTGAGCAGAGGGTGTGTATGAAGAAAAAGCTAGGCACAAAAGACCAACTCTTTGTAAACAGAACATTATTAGAAGACTGCAGGAGACGACAAAGAAATCCGTCAATGGCCTGGATTGATTACAAAAAGGCCTTTGACAGTATATCTATTCTTTATGGACGACTTGAAACTCTATGCAGAATCCGAGAAACAACTTGTCTCTCTGATAGGCATTGTTAAAAATTGTGCAGAGGACACCTGCATGGAGTTTGGATTAAACAAATGCGCTAAGTGCACACTAAAGAAAGGAAGAAAGACAGCATCAGAACATCTTAATCTTGACAATGGCTCTATTGAAGACCTTGAAGAAGATGCTGTCTATAAATACCTGGGAGTAGAGGAGAATGAGACACTTGAACATGAAAATATAAGAGACAAAGTGCAGGAAGAATACTTCAAGCGAATTAAAAAAATTCTCTCCTCAGCACTATTACCAAAAAACAAAATTACTGCCATCAATCAATTGGCAATACTCATTGTCTCTTATGAATTTGGCATAATCAATTGGCCACAAAACTGCATCAATAGCCTTGACGTAAAAACTCGGAAAATGCTGGCCCTTCATGAAGTCATTTACAAACATCAGTGCATGAACAGACTGTACTTACCACGTTGAGAAGGTGGTTTGCGCCTCACTGAAATAAATCACGCATACCGAGCTTCAGTGGTAAGCATGGACCAATATATCAAATGTTCTTCTTACCCCAAAATAAAAATAGTGAATGAACACCACATCAAATGTTTGCCCCAGCAAACGTCAACAACAAAGCTTGGCGAAAATTTCATTGGTAATACATTGGATAACACAATAGAAAAATATGATAACCTAGCAACCCTAATCGCCCGAAGGAAGAGAACGGAGTATTCAAAAAGGGAACAGAAGACAAGACAAGATGGCAACAATATACAGAGCAGGCAGGATCATGGAAGAACTGAACAAGAATTACATTGACGAGGAGGTTTCACTATAATGGCTTAAAAGTTACAAATTTCCATTTGATGAAGAATGATTAATTATAGCTGCGCAAGACCAAAGCTTGCTCACAAATGGATTTAAGAAAATGGCTAGATCTTTCTAGCCGATGGTCATTACACTGCCCGCCACAACAATGTATGTAGATACTTACACTGGAAGATCTGTGCAACTAGATAGGTCATCGAACATCTGGGAACATGAACCACCACTGATAACATCAAACGGAAAAAAGTGACAGTGTTCTATGACAAAGACATACAGGCGGGCAGATACATAAATGACAAGGCCCACAAGCCAGATATAGTAATATGGAACAAGCCCGAAAGAACTGCACTCATTATGTACATCACAGTTCCAAACGACTTTGACCTTAATTGAGCAGAACGGGAAAAGATAACAAAATAGCAGGACCTAAAAAATGATCTAAAAACAAGTGTCTTTTCTTAAAAGAGCCCTCGGACATAAATTTAAACTGTAATAGAATCAACTGTTAGCCCCAGGAAGGAGCTCCTTGATCTCTTAAAACTTACTGAAGTAAAATAAAAGCTAAGAATTTTAATTATACAACAGACTTATATTGAAAATCCATATTGAGGAATATATTCCAAAATACTATTGCCACATTAGACTGAATCGACGACAGAATCTCTCAGATTATAATGAACTCAAGAATGGTTTAAAACGACAATGTCTCTGAAAAAGAAAAAAAAAAACATCATTCTTGGTGATGTAGAACCGAATGGTCTAATAAAAAGAAACTAAAATTATACACTTTGTCAATATTGATGTTTTTCCTGTGAAATCAACCAATTTACAAAACGCATATTCTTGCACACAATGACAGCATTCACTGCCCGATGCCTTGCGATGAAAGTGTTGTAAAAACACAATTAAAAATATCTATATTGTACAATTAAAAATATTGTACCATTAAAAATATTGTACAATTAAAAATATTGTACAATTAAAAATATTGTACCATTAAAGATATTGTACCATTAAAAATATTGTACCATTAAAAATATTGTACAATTAAAAATATTGTACCATTAAAAATATTGTACGAGTAACAATATTGTACAATTAAAAATATTGTTCAATTAAAAATATTGTACAATAAAACATTAGGAACATGACAAAATGACGGCAAAGACCAGATTTCTTACACATTTCGTCAATATTTTTGTATTTGTAAAATAACCAAACACAAGATTACGATATTGTCTCTTTACGTGCTCTTCTAAACGTGTACGTGTTGAAAACGGTGATTGTCATTAGAATGTCTCTTCCAGAGATTTGTTCCGGCCAAATTAAGTGGTCACTACAATAAATGTTACATAGTTTGTGTGGAATAACCTTTTAGAACAGGTTTAAATCATGTCCCTGGAAAATCATAGAAAGTAATAATAGACCATTCGGAGTTACATAAAAGAATCATCTCCTATCATCAATGAAACAGACTACACCCCTTTCACAATTAGGCAACGTCAAACTGATTGAATGCTTCAAATATTTTGTGCAATTTTGCTTTTTTATTTTTATTTATTTTTACAATTTAAAATAAAAATCATTTTCTCAGCATATAACTGCGTTATTCATTTATGTTTTCTATTTAAATTTTGGTTATTTTTTAAAGTATTCATATAAGTCGATAATAAGAATGTCACAGTTATTTTCCTTTGTATAAAAAACGTTATTGACGTCATTACGTGTGAAAAATCTTTAGCTTTAAGAAACTACATTTTATTCTTCTTGGTTTCAGATTAAAGGTTTAACAATTATCTGATTAGGAAAACAGTTCCTAGGAAGCTTATTGCCAGATTATATCTTATTTTTCACTGACAAAAAGAACTGTTTTGTCATTTGTGAGGTATCATTAGTAAAAACGTGTTCATTTTTCCGTTTATTATCAACTTTTTTTCAATATTAAAAACACTTCAGAGAATTTGATTTATCATTACAATAATTTTATTCGCAAAAGATCATCAATTCATTTCGATTTAACCAACTTTTTGCAATGAAATTCAGAAACATGCCAAATTTTATTTTATTTCATAATTAGTTTCCTCTTAAAATTAAAAATATATTTCAAATTTTTAAATTGATTTATTATTAAAAATAATTAATTCTTGTAGATCATTACAAAATTCTTTTCAAATTTAGAAACTCTTCAAAGTAATTAGTGTATTATTAAAAGATCATTTAGAATCAATCCATTCTCGTCACACATGAAAGTTTATCGGTTAATGACCAATTTTGTATAATTTAATAACTTGAGAAAACTTAAGTTTCGATCATCCCGAACCTCCGTTAAATTCAACTAAATCAATGTGAAAAATCTGTCCTCATTTAATGAAGGAGATATCTTTCTAGACTGAGGAATGTTTTTTCAAGAATCAATTTAATTTTTTCAAAATACTTTTCAATCAACACTTCAGCAACATTTATAATTCGGTTTAATCCCAATTAAACCTTCAATTAAGGAATTTGCTCAAATAATTCTTCCTTGAAAATTACTTAAAAATTCGGGAAAATTTAAGAACATACACTGGCGAGTTAGTTACACAACATAGCACCACAGACATGAAAGTAATCCAGGAAGGGTTAAAGCATCGACTACCTTTGCTGGTGGTGAAAGGAAATGTACCCACACTTATTGGTCGCAACTGGTTAAATAGGGTAAAGCTAGATTAGAGAGCCATGTTTCGAAAGATCCTGAAAGAATTTGAGTCGCTGTTCTGTGAAGAAATTGGGTGTTTAAAAGATTTTAAGGTGAAAATACCCATTGATAAGACGGTGAGTCCCAAATTTTGTCGGGCAAGACCAGTGTCTTATGCCTTAAAAGCAGATGTGGAGAAAGAGCTAGATCGCCCGGAAACCCAGGGAATTTTCAAGAGTGGAGTACTCTAGGTGGGCTTCCCTCATTGTAACAGTTGCTAAAAATGATAATGTGGGCATTCGGAACTGCGGAGATTACAAGCAAGCAGTAAACCGGGCATCACCATGTGACAACTACCCCATTTCTCGGACAGGAGATATATTTGCTACTTTGAAAGGGGGTCAGAAATTTACCAAGCTCGACTTGTGCCATTCTTGGAATTGGATGAAGAAACCCAGGAACTGCTAACATTAAACACCCACCAAGTATTATACCAGCCTATCAGACTACAATTTGGTGCTACATGGATTTTTCAAAGGAAGACTGAAGAACATCCCTTTTTGCAAGGTATGTGTGGATGACATCTTGGTTTCAGGTAGGGATGACAGTAGTTATCTGAAGAATTTACAGAGTGTATTTTCTACCCTGGATGAGGCCGGATTAAAATTAAAGAAAAGTAAGTGCAAGTTTCTCATTCCTGAAGTAACCTATTTGGGTTTCAGAATTAGTGAGGAAGGTACAGCGTCTCTTCCAGACAAAGTAGCCGCCATGATAGAGGCACCTCTCCAACAAAACATCACGGAATTAAGACCCTGCCTTGGGGCACTTAACTATTATCATAGTCATTTGCCGAATTTATCAACAATAATGGAACCGCTTCATAGCTTAATGAGGAAGGGTACTCCCTGGGTATGGGGTGCTGGACAAACAAGGTCGTTTGAGGAAACAAAGAAGATGCTGTGTTCTGCACCTCTTTTAACTAATTTTGGCCCATTTAGTGCAATAGATGCTTCTCCCTATGGACTGGAAACTGTAATGGCCCACAAAATGGAAGATGGAAGGGAGAAACCAGTACGCTACATATCACACCGCTGCCTGAAGCAGAACGGAATTATGCGCAAATTGAAAAGGAGGGGCTGGCCCTAATTTTTGCAGTGAAAAAGTTACACCAGTATCTCTATGGGAATAATTTTACGTTGTTCACCGACCACAAACCGTTCTTGGGGTTGTTTGCTGAACACAAGCTGATCCCCTCTCTTGCTGCTGCCAGAGTTCAACGCTGAGCCATATTTCTGGCTGCTTACAATTATAGGTTGGAATATTTTGCCGAGTCTCATAATGGAAATGCAGATTGCCTCAGTCGTCTTCCAATCAGTGCGCAGGAACAAGATGCCACACATAATAATAACAGGATACACATGATGAACTTGATTAACGCTCCAGTAACTGTGGCGAAAGTGAGAATGGAGACGAAAAGAGACCCTACTTTGAGTTGCGTGTACGAATACACCCTGAGTGGTTGGAGCAGGTGTATTCCAGACATAGCAATGAAGCCCTATTTCAACAAGCGGACAGAGTTCACATGTGAAGATGATGCAGTATTATGGGGAAGTAGAGATGTAATTCCGGCTAGACTTAGAATGAAATTGTTGCAGCAGACACACATAAGGATCGTACAAATGAAGGTCCTTGCTCGCAGCTGTGTGTAGTGGCCAATGTGTGGATGCAGATATTGAGAGAACCGGTAAAGTTTGTGAAACCTGCATGCTTAATCAAAGCAACCCTGGCAAGACTCCTATTCATTGCTGAGAATATTTAAGTTCACCATTGAAGAGTATCCACTTAGATTATGCGGGTCTATTTTTTGGGCATATGTTTTTGATAGTAGTGGATGCTCATTGGAAGTGGACTGAAATATGTATAACGAAATCATCTTCTGCTATGACCGCAATTGAGAAATTGAGAGGGTTCTTCGCAATATATGAACTGCCGGTATTAATCCTGAGTTACAAGTGAAGAATTCAAAGCATTCATGAATGCCAATCGAATTCGCCATATTTTCACAGCTCCTTACCATCCGTCCTCAAATGGATAAGCCGAACACAGTGTATGCACCTTCAAGGAAGTCGCGTAACAGGGTGGAAACATACCACAAGGCAACACCTGAAACTAAGGGGAACAGATTTTTATTGACTTATAGGGTAACTCCCACTCATCAACTGGGGTTTCTCCTGCTGACCTGATGTTCAAACGGCAGTTAAGAACGGCGTTTCATTTTCCAAAGCCAGACACGTCCACGGCTCTAGATTTTAACAATAAAATGGAAAAGGGGAGCAAAGTAATGGTACCACTCCGTGAATTTAAAGTAGCGTAACTATAAATTTGAAGACTATGTTTGTGATCCGGAATAAGATTGAAGGGATTTAATATATTGGACAGGGTTATTTCCCTTACACTCTAAGGAAACTATTGATACCTTTTATCACTAGAGGGCGCAACGGTCTTTTACAGTGCATTTGTAAAAAAAGTGAGCGCGAAACGGCCGTTTTGTTTTGGCATGTGCTTACAGCTCATTCATCTATAATGTTAATTTTGTCTTGTGCGTTTTTATTCATGTGCAGTGTTAATGTTGATACACTTTAGGGTGGGGGCGATGGAAGGGAGGACGATGTGCGATGTGTGGTGCCCCCACATCCCGCCCCTCCTTCATCACTTCCCCCATGTTAATAGAATTTGTGTGAAATATTAAACGGTTCTTCTGCTTGGTTAATGTCGACGGGTTACTTACGGAAAAACGGTTAATTAAACTGCAGAAGAACCTGTTAAAATATTACAACGTCCTACAGAAAAACGGTTAATTATACTGCAGAAGCACCTATTAAAAACAATACACGTTATATAATTGAATAACCCCCTCCACGCACACCTCCAAAAAATGAAAGACATAAAAATGTCTTTGATCAATTAAAAACCATTAAAAACTATGTAACAACGCACACAATAAAAACGAATCACATTTTTTTTTAATTTCTTATTTTAATTCTCCGCTAAAAATTCCACCGCAATTTGACCAGTCACTTTACTACGCTCGAGCACGTTTTGTGTATTGTTTGAAATGTTGTAAATATGCAAGGATGTGAGAAAACTAACACAGAACTAAATATCGTTTAAGGGCAGGTAACTCTATTCGGAGTTATGTCCCTTTGATTGTAATACTATTCCTATCTTGGATGTTAATAGTAGGTCCACTAATTTAAATAATAATGAACTATTCAGTCTTAAAAAATAAACATCATATATTTTATTTTTTTTTTAATAAACTGTATACACAAGAGAGAAATTTACGAAAGAAATTTCCACGAGCTTTAAACATTAACAAATATAACTAAACTTGATAGGAAATTAATTCGACATTCCAGCCCCCACCCCACTAAAATCAACAGAGATTAGACCATTCCTATAATGATCCAGTGCCCGTTGATTATTTCGGTGTGAGTAAAGTTGAGTGTAGTTCTAGGAGGCACACGCACACGCACACCATCCCAAGCTTCGCCTTCTCTCTTTGAGAAGGGGGTTAATTTATTGTTAATCGCCTGAAGGGCTTTTTTACAGGTCAGAATACCCGCCCTTCTCTTGAGCACTGGCTTATCAATCGCATTTTCCGATCCTGGTGTCATAGATCTTGCAGTGGGGGAGAATTAAATGCCACTTAACTAATGAACGGACATTTTTTCACAAGAAACAAAATAACGATTACACCGTTTTACGGTAACCTGAATTCATTGTTCTTTAGCAGTTAATTTTCTCTTGAAAAATTTTCACGTTTAAATCGTGTTTTTCATGTTTTAATTTGGATTCTTTTATATTTTTATTTACTTTATTTCTTAACGAATTGGACAAACACGACAAAAAGTTGTATCAATTTACTTAACAAAACTTTTCTGTTTTTAACATAAAAGAAAAACGAATTCATCTCATTGTTTTTTGTTCGTATTGCATTCCAGCAATAAAAGGTAAGTTATTATTTATTTTTTATGTTTTTATACACTTTTAAAAAAATTACATCCAATGGCTTTTTGTATAATTTTTAAAAAAGTTTATTTTTATTGCAATCTTATAAAAAATATTGATTTTGTCACGATTAAAATAACGAATAAAAAAGTACGAATCAACTATTTAAAAAAATCGTTTAGTAATATATTTTCAATCTGAATTTCGTACAAAATGTGTTTATTTAAGTAAAACTTATGATTTATGATAACAATATTAAAAAAAAAATATTTACCATAAACTTAATTTAATTAAGTGGTGGGTGAATTGTTACACACAAAAAAAAAAAAAAAAAAAAAAAACGGAGCTAGTGCAATTATTGATCCGCGCTATTTTTTCAAGTTTAATTAAAGTTTTATTATATATGTTTTCATTAAATTGTAAGGTTAAAGTACATAATAATTACCAACCACCCTTCGTTTCCTCATATTAAAAATGACTTTCTAAATAATAACATTATTATTTTAGCATAGATCAATAAGTGCACTTGCACTAGTTTCCAAAAATTTGTATTTATGCACGTTTGTTACCGTGCTGAAATAATAACGTTATTATTTTGAAAGCCATTCCTAGCATGGGGAGTGTGTTTTGTAACTATTCCGTGCTTCCACCTAAGAATTTATTAATAACAATTTAATAATAAAAAAAATATTATGAAAGTTTAATTTAACCTGAAAAAAGAAAACTATTGAAAAATAGTGCGGTAACAAAAGTGCATAAGTGCCTTTGATTTTTTTTTTACATTTAAAAATATGTTTTCCTGTCTACACTTACATATTATGTTGCTAAAAATTTCGTTTATTTTTTAAAAATGTCTTATCCAATATTTTAGAATGGGGTTCACTTTCCTTGTTATAAACTTTACTTAAAATGTGTAATCGTTAATCAGCCATCATAAATTAGTAGAAATTTAATGTAAAAACAAAAAATCGTAAATCTTTATCATCTAATCCAGCATAGTTTACGATCGGAAAAAAGGTTCGGTGCTAATGCAGAGAGTGATCCGGCGGATCACTCTCTGCATTAGCACCGAATTTTTTTCCGCGCTATTTTTTTAATCGTATTTCCAAGTTTAATTAAAGTTTTATGATACTTTTTTTTAATTCAATTGTAAGGTTAAAGTCCAGAATAGGTACAAAACAACCCCTCCTTATGTTAGGAATGGCTTTTTAAATAATAACCTTATTATTTCAGCACGGATTACTCTCTACATGAGTATCAAAAATTCAAAGCAACTTTTGTTTTTCTATTACATTTCAAAAGCCTTCAAAATATCTGCAAAGAAGGAATTAAAAAATATAATTAAGATTTTAGAGTGGGAGATCATTTTCTGATATAAATGTTACGTAAAATGTGCACCCTCTTTATGGCCAGTCAGTGGTCAACAAGACAATCGTTCAACGTTTCTAATTTTTGTGGAATGGAATGCAGTGTGGATTCTGTTGATTTTTGTTTTCTTAATTTTTAGGAGGCAATTAGAATCAACCTGTTCACTAGTCTGTACTTTCATTTAATTTGATAAACAAACGATACTGTAAGAATATCGTTAGTCACAACAAAACTTTGCAAAAGTGTCAAAACTGTGGCATAAAACATTGCGTTTATTTTTACAAGTTTCTTTAAGTTTTGGTTTTTTTTGAACGATTGTTTGACTCTAGATGAGATTAGCCATTTTTTCTTGTTCTAACATAACCTCATCACTAATTCTTCAAAGTAAATAAACGCTTCAAAATGTTTAACTATAAAATGTCTTAACTATAAAATGATTATTATTTTTTATTAAATTCTTAGGAGGAAGTAAAATTAGTTTACAAGGACATCCTTCCCCATGTTTTTAAATAATAACGTTATTATTACTGAGGGAAGACATTTTTTTTATTTGAAAAAGGACAGAAAATAAAATGGATAAACATTTTTAAATTTAAATAAGAAAAACGTCTCTCCTATTTTATATAAAATAAAAACAAAATAAATCTAACAACACATTTTACTAATTTGTATATTTATTATATGACCTTAATTTGTATATTTATTATATGACCTTAATTTGTATATTTATTATATGACCTTAATTTGTGTATTTATTATATGACCTCACAAAATTGGAAACTGAGAATGATTCGCTATGAAGTGGATTCTCATTTGACATTAAATTTATACACGAAAATGATTCCCGATTCTAAACTCTTAAAAATATGTATTTTTAATTCATAGTTTGTGGATATATTTACCATCTTCTCTAAAATTATATATATATCTCTCTACTTTTCGATCGAAGGAACTTTGTGTGTATCTGTGTGAGTTTGTTCCTTATAGACTCCTAAACAGTTGCGCCTGTTTTTTTTTGTTTTCTTTTAATTTTACACGAAGGTATTTTATGTGTTTGGCAGTATTCTTAGATACGTTTTGTATGGAGAGGTGTGCGATATCAATAATCAAAATAGAGAATATACGACTTTTACTAAAGTTAACACTTTATACAGCCTAATATTACAGGTTAATTTGAAAAGTTTTACGTTCACACAAGTAGAAATGCCTAGGATAAATAATTAACAGTAGTTTTTTTTATGGCATGGGCGGTTCAAAATGAATGTATAGAGCACGATTGAACCATAGTACATGACTTTTGACTTTTAAACTATTATCACCAAACAAGATGAAATTCCTGGCATATATAATCAACAGTATTTTTATATAGCATAGGCGGGTTCGAAATGAATATATCTGTTTAGAGCACAATTGAACCATGATACCAGATATTAAAATTTTAAACTTTAATTCAAGCCATTTTATATGATAATAATTTTATAAAATAAAAAGTAGATTCTCTACAGTGCAATTTACAATGTATTGTGCGCTAACCCACATTAGGGAGGCATGTGAATTTCCTCTCAGTGCAATGCAGTGGGTCCTACAAAGTAGAATTTTAATTTTTAGGGGGTAAACTGTGCAGATTATAAAGAGTTACTGAAATATTTTTTTTATTTGGGCTTTTTATATAACGGTAACCTTGTCGTGTAAGAGAATGACGGTATTAGCATACAACTTTCATTTTATTTGGTATATGTATTTTGCAACGAAAGGGATTTTTTTAGAGTGACGTACCCACATTAAAAAAAATCAAACTTAAAACTACTTATAAAATAGCACACATATTATTAGATTTAGTGCAATTTGTTTTTTATAATTGCATAATGACCGAAAATCACAACATCCAGTAAATAATGTGTTTTACAGTCAACAGTGAATTGTGAAAATTACTTATCGCAAATGTAAATCCAAACCATCATATGTTCTGTTGAATTTTTTCTTTTACTGTAAATTTAAATTTTATTTTCATTACATATGTATTTATTAAAATTAAAATATTTTCTTTTTACAAACTTCCAAATAATTGTTCGAAAAAAGTTTCTCCCTCCACATGTTTAGAATCGATAAGACGTTGTTAACTATTCTGTACTTTCACTTTGAATTTAATTTAATATACAAGACAATTTTTGTATCGAAATAGAAATAATAAACACGGTCTTTGGAATTAATGTAATATAGCGAGAGTTGATTTTTATTATTAATAGCTGATGCTGAACACATTTGTTATATGATGTTACCTTAGTTTTTATTTATGGCCCGATAATATATGTCGTCATATTATGCACACACACACACACACACACACACACACACACACACACACACACACACACATATATATATATATATATTCTGCTGCTTGTTTTCTTTTCTGTTGGAAAGCATTTTACTCTGAATCACGATGTTCTGGCCAAGAGTTTGCCCTTCATCAGATTCAAGTACCACCACACATTATGCCTAGGTATATATATATATATATATATATATATATATATATATATATATATATATATATATATAATTCAAATCAGCAAATATTTACTTCCTCAAAAAATATTATTTTAACTTAAACTTGCAAAACGATTTTGACTATACTCTTGAAAAATCTTTAAATCGAGTGTCAGAAATGTACTTTCAATATATTTCAGAACTTCCTCGAGATATATTATGTAAAACATATATAGTTATCAGTGGTATTACTTCAATTTAATGGCCGAGTAAAGTTTGCTGTAAAATAAAATAAAAGGATAATTCACGGTAGTTTAATTGTTGAATAATAGTAACGTCAAGGAAGCCCTAAGTTTGAAGTAATAGTTTTAACTTTAATATAACAGGTTAAATTAATATGAATGCGTTAGTTGCATTTGAATAAAAAATATTTGGTCATATTTTCAAACTAAAGATCAGTGGTTTATGGGATACTGATCGTTAAAGGTGAAATAAAATCAAATAAAAAAGTAAATCCTATAGAAAAGAAGAAAGACGTAAAACACAAAAAAATATGCTTAATATGTTTAATATTTGTTTATCGTAAATAAAACATTCGTAATTTTATCGATATTTTTTTTTATATTTTAACATAATCCATTACAATGCTGATAAAGTAAACAGGTGGTTACAAATAACTTCATGATATACTGCACTGGAGGGAAACAAACATTTCTCCTAAAAACGGTTAGTTTAAAATAATAGGATGGATAAGTTGAGAAATACCAGGGAAAAAAAGGAAATGCAGTTGATGGGAATACATTATTACAATCTATTAAATGAAAAAATTTAATTCATTAGAAAAATACATTTATATATAAAAAAAGATATAATTAAACATGTTTCAATTCATTTAATATGCTTGTGAGTAAGCTTAAAGTAATACTTTTTAACTTTAATATAGCAGGTTGATTGTATTAGTTGCATTGTCATAAAAATATTTAGTTACATTTTCTAACTGGAGATCAGTGGTTTTTAAAGGTACATAACATGAGACTTGAAAAAATCAAATAAAAAAGTAAATCCTATAAAAAAAGAAAGTAAAACGTGAAAACCAAAGAAAAATGCCTAACTGTTTATAGTCATTGAAACATTTGTCATCTGATCAATATTTAAAGATAAAATATTAAAACGCTGAAAAGGTAAACACATGTGCTTACAAATAACTTCATGTTAATTCTCCGAAAACGATTAGTTGAAAATAATATAAGTACAGAAATGGATGAGTTAAGAAATCCTAGAGAAGAAATAGAAAATGTAGTTGCCAAAACCAACATTAATCTCCATGCGTTAGTTGTTTTGTCATAAAAGTTTTGGCTAAAACCTTAATAATAGGGTCAGGTTAAATGTTTATTATCTGTTTATAATAATCTAATATTTAAGGATAAAAATTCAAACGCTTATGAGTTCAATAACTGTGGTTGAAAATAATGTTTACCTTCAAGTGAACGTATATGTTTTACTGTTTTATTACCCCAACAAAATTATAATGCCACTTGGTTGTAAGAAGTAATTATTTAGAAACACCTACAGGAGTATTATATAATAATACGATTGGATTAAATATGTATTATTTGTTCATAGTAATTTAAATATTTAGGTTTAATAATATTTAATGATAACACATTCAACAGGCTGAAACTCTTTGTCAAGAACTTTGCAGCTAATTCTACCCTTTGTGATCAAGGCCGCCAATCCCTAATATTTCCTCCTGTATCAGAAAACACACTATGTGATATACAAATATCTGTATGTGATGTTGCCAAGCTAATCAAAAACCTTGATTCCAGTAAAGCAACCGACCCTGACGATATTCCAATTATAGTACTCAAAAAACTTCAACCAGAACTAGCACCGATACTTACAAAACTGTTTAAACGTTGTCTTAAGGAGAATTGCTTCCCATCACCCTGGAAAATCTCATCAGTATGCCCTGTATTTAAGAATTCAGGTGATCGTTCATCCCCCTCTCAGTACAGACCAATAAGTCTCCTGTGCGTCATGAGTAAGTTGCTGGACTCTGTGTTAAATAGAGAAGTAATCAACCATCTCAGCAAAAATAACCTTCTTAGTGACACACAATATGGTTTCCGTTCTGCTAGATCTACAGCAGATGTGCTTACAGTTATATGTCATAGGATTAGCGAATCTCTCGACAGAGGAAACCTTTCTAGGGCAATTGCTCTTGACATATCAAAGGCCTTTGATAGGGTATGGCATAAAGGTTTACTTCACAAGATCTCCAGCTATGGTATTGCTGGAAATGTCTTCTCAATTATTAAATCATTTCTCTCTAATAGGTTCATAAGAGTAGTAGTTGATGGGCAAAAATCAGAAGTTCACAGTATAAATGCTGGAGTCCCTCAGGGGTCGATCCTGGGCCCAACTCTTTTCCTGATCTACATTAATGATCTTCCAAATCACATCCTTACATCATTCGTAGACGTTTTTGCTGACGACACTACCATCTATGGTAGCACATCTAAGACAGTAAACGACCAAGTTCTCTCCGATTCTCTATCCTCTGATCTTGATCACGTTGTAAAATGGGGAAAGGAGTGGCTGGTTACTTTTAATGCATCTAAAACCAAGCTTCTATCTTTACATCAGCAACGTTCTGATCCCCATCTGGCATCAATTAAAATGAATGGTTCTCGTCTTGGGGAGGCCTCAAGTTTTGGCAGGCTTCTGGGCTTGACCATTACTCCTGATCTTAAATGGAATATGTACATCAAAGTTGTTGCCAAGGCCGCTGGAAAAATGGTCGGATCCTTCTATCGATCCAGTAGATATCTCACTGCTGATGCAATTCTCTATCTATATAAGAGCCAGATACGTCCAAGGCTGGAGTACTGTTGCCATATATGGGCAGGAGCTGCTAGAAAAGACTTGTCCTGCCTTGATAGGGTTCAAAATAGACTTCGTGGCCTGGTGGGAGATGTCCTTTTCTCTTCGCTGCAACCTCTGCCTCACAGAAGACATGTTGCGAGTTTGTCTCTGCTTTATCGTTATTTTCATGGAAAGTGTTCAACTGAGCTTCAATCTATGCCCCCCCTCGCCAAACTTCCACAAGAAACACTAGACTAGCTGAAAACATTATCAATAATTTTCCCCACTCTTTATCTGTACCTAAACCTAAACGTAGATTCCATGAACAAAGCTTCTTTCTTAGAACTGCACGCCTGTGAGATTGTCTTCCGTTTTCCTGCTTTCCAGCTTTCTATAATATGGTTGTCTTCAAGTCCAACGTGGACAAGTTTCTGATGAGCCGTTCCACCTAAGTTAACAAATTTACCGAACTTCTATTACTATCGATTACTATATTGTCCTTTTGACTACTCTACACTCTTTAACCCTTATCCTTGAGTGGCCTATCGGCCTTGATAAGTGGTGACGTACTATGTAAAATCAAAGGCTGATAAGTAAAACGTCAGATTAAAAAAAATGTTTATGTTCATATGGAAAAGGCGTATTTGAAAAAAAACATTCAACACTTTTTCATCACAAACAAGACATATTATCACCATGATGCAAGGGACTACTATTTGGGATGATTACTAAGTAATGCGTAACCCAATGGCTGTACACATTACATTTATATAGAGTTATTGTACTTGTACGAATTCCATATGTTGCAATAAGGCTCAATGCATATTCTAATTGAGATTTGAGGACGTCAAGGATACTCTCAGTTAAATTAATTTTATAGCAGGGTTGAGAAACTCAAATATTTATAAAGAAGTTTTAATGCTTTCAAATTTTTTTCTAATGTATTTGGTAACAAATGAACTATAAATTTGCACGTCTTGATATTTCAAATTATTTGCTAATTTATTTGGTAACAGATGAACTATAAATTTGTACGTCTTGATATTTCAAATGATTTGCTAATGTATTTGGTAACAAATGAACTATAAATTTGTACGTCCTGATTTTTGAAATTATTTGCTAATGTATTTGGTAACAGATGAACTATGAATTTGTACGTCATGATATTTCAAATAATTTGCTAATGTATTTGGTAACAGATGAACTATGAATTTGTACGTCATGATATTTCAAATTATTTGCTAATGTATTTCGTAACAAATTAACAATAAATTTGTACGTCCTGATATTTCAAATGATTTGCTAATGTATTTGGTAACAGACGAACTATAAATTTGTACGTTCTGATATTTCAAATAAATTGGCTAATGCATTTGGTAACAGATGAACTATAAATTTGTACGTCATAATATTTCAAATAATTTGCTAATGTATTTGGTAACAAATGAACTATAAATTTGTACGTCCTGATATTTCAAATTATTTGCATATGTATTTGGTAACAAATAAACGTCCTGTACGTCCTGATATTTAAAGACATGTGAAACATTACACCGTTATAAGTAAAAAGTCTGTTTTTATGAATAATTTTTATATTCAGATGAATTAGGGATGAACGGATATGTTTCCTCCAAGAAACCTTAGATGAAATAATAGGATTGAAAAATCAACAAATATATAAGAAAAAGTATTAATAAATAAAAAATTAAAATCTATCGAATTTCATTGTATGATTTTTCAATCATATTTAACTTTTTAGATGGATTTTTGTAACTTTTCTCTCGTAAGTTTTACATACAATAAACAGAATACTAATATGTAAATGCAAAATGCTAAAATATAAAATTTAATTTTTTTCAGATGTTCCTGATTGAACCCTATTATTGCATTTTAATGGAACATTATCTCTTTTAAACATTATCCTATAAACAGTTATTACCTTATTTGGAAGACTACAGCGACAACTGTTGGAAGATTTACTATACTGGAAATTGCAATTAAATTAATTTCAAAGATAATAAGAGATCGAACCATTGGAAACACAACATTTTGTGAATTGTGTGAATATTCTTTTGTGCAAAATATTGTTTCAGGGCTCTAAGTACAATTTTTTAGTTGAGTGACAACTAAATACTTTTGTTTACTAGCCAAATAGAAAAGTTACTAGCTAAACCCATGTGATATTTGGAATATGACATTTTCGTTTCATGACGAGTATGTACATTATAAAGATTTTTCTGTATTTTTTATGAGTGTAATCCTAAATATACAACAATTTTATGTTGATACTTGAAGGTATGAATATTCTAATTTCCTTAGATATTTTCTTAAACAACCGTCGTTTAAAAAAAGAGTATAGTATTCTATTAAACTTTTATTGTTTTCATAATTTAACTTTGTTTTATAAAAAAAAGTTGAAAAGATACTTTTCACTCAGAAGTGAGCCTTGGAAGATTGTCAGTGAAAGAAATATAATCGCCGAAAGATAAGCCTTTCATTATTTCTAGTCGCCACCATGAAAAATCACTCACAAATTCGACTATTTCATTTTTAATCTAGAGTTTACTGAGAAATATGTGAACATACATTGGAGAAACAATTAAACTTTAAGGGAAAACAATTGCACTTAAATAAGGCACAGTATTTGAAAAATGATTTTTTATTCGTAATATATGAGTTGGAAGGCAAATATTTGTCATATCTTATGATTCTCTATCCCAAAAAAATGCTAAGTAAACTGAAATAAAAAGAGGCAATGTTTTTGTTACATGTTAATAATATTCTTGTTCTGGAAAATATCGTGATTTAAACATATGAGAACTCACACTATGTCATATTCCGGTGTTGTTGAATATTCTTTTTCTAAAAATCATTGGTAGTGACAAAATGAGAACTCACGCTGGAGAAAAGCCACATTTTTGTGAAGTTTGTGGATATTCTTGTTCTGAAAAATCGCATTTGGTTACACATATGAGAATTCACACTGAGAAAAAGCCATATTCTTGTGAAGTGTGTGGATATTTTACTTCTCGAAAATCACATTTACGGAGACATATGAGGACGCACACTGGGGAAAAGCCTCATGCTTGTGAAATTTGTGGCTATTCTTGTTCTCAAAAGTCAGATTTAGTTAAGCATATGAGAGTTCACACTGGTGAAAAGCCACATTCTTGTAACGTGTGTGTATATTCTTGTTCTGAAAAATCATCGTTAGTAAAACATATGAGGACCCACACTGGAGAAAAACCACATTCTTGTCAAGTGTGTGGATATTCATTTTCTAATACATCATCCTTAGGAAAACATATGAGAATTCACACTGGGGAAAAGCCACATTTTTGCGAAGTGTGTGGCTATTCTTGTTCTGAAACGTCAACATTAGTAAGACATATAAGAACTCACACCGGGGAAAAGCCATTTTCCTGCACAATATGTGAATATTCTTGTTCTCATAAATCAAGTTTAGTGATACATATGAAAAAGACACACAATAAAAAAATGCCATAATTTTAAAGAAACATGTGTGGAATCTTATTCTAAGAATTCGTATTTAATCACATGAGAACTTCAAATAAAACAGTATTACATAAAACAAACGTAAAAGAACTCGTTATTGATGAAATTATTCTTAATATTTTTATAATTGAGCGAAAGTGGAGAATGTAATACAATATGAGAAAGTAGAAAATTATTTCAAAACGACAATTTCTCTAAAAATATAAATATTATATTTATTATATATAAATATTATATTGTTTCTTGCAAGATCATGTAGACTAATACAAATCCTAATACCAATAATACAAATAATGCAAAATAAAAATAATACCAAGACCAAATTAATAGAAGACTAAGCTGTTGCAAAAAACAATTTCAGTTTAGTGCTCTATTTTCAGCTTAAAAATGATAAATAAATGGAAATACAAAAGCTAAAAACATTTTCTGGTAGAATGTGGATATTCTTGAATTGTGTTAAAACGACATTCTATCTGAAATATATAAATACTAGCGGGGATACCCGGTGTTGCCCAGGTGTTGGGTGGTGTGTGTGGTTTTTGGTAAATCAAAATACCCTGGTGTTTGTGTCGGGTGGAGGTGGTGTTAAAATAAAAAAAAAATGGTGGGTAAGTATGAAGGATCGAATCCGAACCCTTGAGGCAAAGTTGGAAATTAAAGTGTGAAAAAAAAATCGTGCGAAGTTAACCACTGGGCCACCACAAAATACTAGCGGAAACATGTTTGAATTTATTTAAGTAATTAGAATTGGCAGGTGCCCGTATTTAATTACTTTATGAGGTCACCTTTGACTGTGGGGCAGTATTGTATTTACTGCAGAAAGGTTTTTAATTTTTTATTGGGGAAAACCAGCTCCCCATAACAAGGAGATTGACCAAATTGTCTGATATAAGGCGAAATTCCACATCCAGCGGTCAGGCATGGAAAATACCTTTTATTATATGAAGGCCTAATTCACATGTGGCGAGCTAAAAATTTTGTAAATTTATCTTTTCAAAGTCGAGCAAATTAAATATACAGGCGACCTCTGTTAACTCATAGATAGTATGATTTAGACGTGATATAAAATGTTTTAAGAAGTTGTGAGCCGACCGATCGCTTCTCAGAAAAAAAGCCTTTCTCGGACATACACAAAAAGCAACCATATATACATAGGTACACACATTTTCGCATTTATATTTATAGATTATGTAGATTTTATTCAGAGCAAATAGACTAAAAAATCTTAAGAATTACCAAGACGCAATTATTAGAAGACCAGGCTGTGGCGATAAGCAATTACAGTTCTAAAAGCGACGGCGTGTTAATAAAGACCCTATATAAATATTAAACTGATTTTTAGTGAGAGCACATAGACTAATAAAAATGTTAAGAAATATAAGACACATAATAGACGAAGACCAAGCTGTTGCGAAAAACAATTATAAAAGTGACATGTTAATAAAAACCCTTTTGTATATATTTTAATGGTGATAAAATAAAATATGTGCTCCAAAAGCAAACTACTTGATTGTCTGTAACTGATATATAGGCGAAAATCTATATTATTATTCTCGTTAATAAACTGTTGTGGAAATAAAAACTTGAACAAATATTTTTCCAATCTGTAAATTTATTTATTTGAGAATTTATACTGAGAAAAAAATGGCTAAAACGTATGATAGCAGATGAATGCTTTGCATCCGCTAGGATGCTCCATCCCAGCTAGAACAAAACGATGAGAAAAGTATAAAGAAAACACCATGAAGATATTGACGAAAACAAGATTGAAATGCCAGAACAAAGCTTGGATTGATTTCAAGAATGACAACATTCTTGCATGAACAACTTAACCAATTTTTAGTGAATTATCATTATAGATGTTTAATCAATTTGTTGTTTTGTAAGGAGGCCACAAAAGCAATGGTTAGTAAAAATACGATAGAAAGGTTATAGCCAAATGATAATTCACACTAAGCAAAACTAATTCACACTTGGAATTTTTTTAAAGTAAATGGCAGATATACTCCAGAAATTAAGTTACAGATATATTCGAGCAACTGCGTCTTAAGTGATAATTAGAATCTTTAAAAAATATCTCTTAACGTATAAAATAGAAGATGAATGTTTGGCAGTTGATAGAATGCTGCATCCCAATTAGAACAATAATTTCAATTGTTTGGTCCTTCGGCATTTAGCTTCGAAGGAAGGAAATTTACTACAGTTCTTAATCAAATGATCTGTAGCTTCGCTCAGCTTGCATAATAAAGTGGTGCTCACCTCACGTGGAGAAGAAGACTCCATATTGGATTTCATCTTAGGTGAAGAAGGCGAGAATTTCCCGCCGAACATCAAGCAGGGCGGCTAATAAATATTCCGTAATTTCAAAGACGTTGGACATTATAGTATTCAGAGAAGGGAATCTTTAACCACTTCTACTCATTAATTCTATCCTTATAACATTTGGAAATTTGGAAATTCTCTCCTCATAATATTTGGAAGTTCTCTCCTTATAACATTAGGAAAATTGCAAATAGTACATGGGCTATCAATGCCCGCGAGGTTTCATCCTCAGTAAAAAAACAAATGTCGGACCCGTAAGATTTATCAAGTTCTGTCAGATCTCGTTGAACTTTTTCGAGAAATGGCCATCAAATTTTTTAAATCCGTTATGTGAGATAGAGTAGGAATAATCTCCTCAAATCCCGATTTCTAATTAAATATGGATTTAAATATTTTCCCTTAACAGTTTCAGAGCTACATCATAATTGTCCGATGTTACATCTAGACTGGAGACTACATCAAAGGCATCACCATCCAGTTTTGATTTAAGCATAACAATCTGTCAGCTTTATTCAAATTATTTGTACAAAATTTTGAATGGAAACTTATTATCTATGGACGTTCTGGAAAGCCTCTAACAGTCCAGTTGCATTTTTACGGGCATAAGCGGCTAAGATTGAACAAATTGAGGAGCATCTAATTTCAATTTTAATGATAACAATTTTTCTTAGATTTCCGAAGAAAACCCTTCTGAAATCTCACAAAGATGCGATTTCTCCTCATCTGGAGTCTTGATTTGAAGTAGGTCCAACAGATCTTCCAAATACTTAAACCAATCTCTAATTACCATCTCTCGCAATCTTCAAATATTTGGTGAAGGGTTGTTAACTTCCAACTACTTCACAGCACTATTTTTGCGAAGCTTTTTGGCTTCTCACTTAGTCGTTAATTCCTTTAGGACCATATTTCGCCCCTAGACAACAATTAATAAAATAGCAAAGATAATTATCCGCAAATGTTAAGGTGGCGAAAACCGCCAATATTATTCAAAAATAGAATCGTAATCTCAAATAAACCACGCTAACGAAATTTGTTGTCAGTCATTAATCGGCAAATGCTCTAAGGAATATGATCAAGCTACACATTTATAACCAAATTCGAAATTCTGGAGAGACCCCAAGGGTGCTTGAAAAATGGGGGGAATAAATCCTTTCCTTCCCGAGCAAAACATAGGCTTGAAAAAATGGGGGTGGGGGAATTAAACTCTTTCCCTTCTCACTATTTCCAAATTTCCCTTCTCACTATTTCAAAATTTCAATTCACATTATTATTTGGAAAACTGTCAACAAAATCACAAGATATTCAATGTGTACATTAAATATGGCATTAAAATTATAAATTGAAGATTACTAATCTCAATTTAATCAATCAATTAATTTAAAATTAAATGAATATTTAATGCATGAAGGTAAAACACATTTAAATAATTCAAATGTGACTTTACATTTAAACATTTAAATTACAAAAAAAATCATTAACGGTTATTGTACTCCTGTTTTTTACGCCTCCAGATATTGAACCGACGTTTTTCTCCAATTTAGTCCCGAATTCGTGATAGAACATTTAAATTTCGTGTGAATTTACACTTAAACATTTAAATTATAGAAAAAAATCATTAACGGTTTCTTTTACTCCTAATTTTTTACGTAAACAGAAGTTTTTTTTCCAATTATGTCACGAACAAAAGATCCACGTGGGATTATAATTCGAAAAAAGCAATTTTCATACGCTAGAAACTTGCGACCCCAATTTTAAGGTCGAATTTGAATTATCTACACGCAATTCCAAATGTAGGAAGAATTCCTATAATTTTTGCTTACTTTTTATGTGTGCAAGCACATCGTTATCTCGAGACGTGACAAGGTCTTATAGTTTTTTGCGATAAAAGTTAAGTGATTCGACATTAACGAAAAAATAAAAATACTTTCGAAACAGAAAAAAATTTTTGTATCTTTTTTGAGTTAACAACTACAATTTGTAAGAATTTGCTCAAATTATGAAAAAAATACATTACAAATCTGCTCGTTTTAAATCAATTATTTACACAATTATAAAAACTAATCGGTATAAAAAAAACTCAGATTATAAAAGCTGATCGTTTTGCAAAAAAAGGGAATGTAAGAAATTATTTCTCACATCTCAGCTTCCTTCCTGCAGAGACAAAACAATCCACAAATACAAAGGTCATACCATTCAAACTCAAAATGTATTCAAATGTAACAGCAATGAAAGTTTATTGGTTCTGGTAAAGCCCATTTGCAAAACGATGGCCTGTTTTGCCTCCATATGCATAGTGTATGAATTCCTAATGTCGGCGTGTTAGTTCTTTGTTCCTTGAAAGGATCCATGTTTTTTCATAATGAACTCGGCGGGAATGTTGGCGCTTATAATGCAAGGCATAATGCAAGGCACTTGGGACATAATGCAAGGCACTTGGGACTCTAGTTGAATTGAGATAAGATCCAAAATTTGGTAAATTAATTTGATGAATTAACTGTTGCATAGGTGTATATATTGAAAGAGATAGTATGGGGATTCATATTGTGCCAATACGTATCATGGGTACAAGAGAGAAGACATTTATACATACAAGAACCCAAGTTTTCCCAGAAAAATATCCAGTAAATAAAACGTTGTTTAGTAAATCGTAATTTTTTTTGCATTTCCATACACCAAACATGGATATAAATATCACTAAAACATCCGCTGGGCTATGAGCTTCATTTTGATACCTAACTTGCCTGGGTGGGTTGCCTGTAGGCTGAGATAAACTGCGTCACCCCCTCCCCCCACACACAGACAGTAAATCGAACTTACTAAGGGAGATAATAACTTCTGGTGAATACCGGAAAAATCTGTGTGTTGCCTGTAGGCTGAGATAAACCGCGTTGCACACAGACAGACAGTAGGAAAATTTATAATAAGATACAGTTCTGGGATGCTTGTGACTTCATATATATTCACTGAGGGTGAATGTTCATGAATATCATCCTATAATTAGGATAATTTCAGCAATATAAAATTGTCTCTGATTGTAGAGATGTTGGTGATACAACATGAAGGAATTAACGTCGCTTCTTTCGTGGTAATGAGTCCATGCCGTTGTCTAATCTCTGCGTGGACTGAGAAAGAAAGCATGATACAAAAAGTGTGCCAAGCAAATCATCTGACACATTCCAAATTAACCAATGACAGCCGATCACCAAACTGCGTGGGCGGCTGAACAAAAAGAAATGGCGAATGTAAATAGAATTTCTCACATATTTGATCAATTTTAATATTTTTTTTTCAAATTTCGTAAAATGAAAATTGAGGAGTGAAGACGTAGTAAGAATATTTCCCTCGTATATTAACGAAACCACGTTATAAATATATTAATAAAAAGGCCAGTAAGAATAAAAAAAATCATTAATTTATTTTTGTTAGACATATTAAACACTAGGTACGTGCAAAATGAATAGCCGATGCTCAAAATGTTAAGAAATTTGGACTCCTTCCTTTACTTAGAAATTTACAATTAGGAAATTTACCAATTTTAATGAGATTTTCAATATTTATCAATTAATTATCAAGAAAAATAACAATCCCATTATTTTAATTTGAATGTCGGTGGAAATGTATTAATTCGGTTAAACAAAAATATTTTTACTAAAGTTATTTTTTCAGTAGTAAAAAAATGCATGAATTTATTTATGCAATTTTATGAAAATAAAACATCTTAAATTGTAACAATTATATAAAAAATAATTTTACGAAAAATGCCACAAAAGTCCGTAGTAATGAATTCGATATAATTCGAAAAATATTAATTTCTACAATACCGATATTATCAGTGAATTAAGCATTGTTTATTTAATATATTAACACAAACAAATTATAATTGTTTATTTAATATATTAACACAAACAAATTATAATTGTTTATTTAATATATTAACACAAACAAATTATAATTGTTTATTTAATATATTAACACAAACAAATTATAATTGTTTATTTAATATATTAACACAAACAAATTATAATTGTTTATTTAATATATTAACACAAACAAATTATAATTGTTTATTTAATATATTAACACAAACAAATTATAATTGTTTATTTAATATATTAACACAAACAAATTATAATTGTAAAACAAATATTTCTACTTTTATTTTAGACTGCAGGTTTCATATAATTCTAATATTTTCCGTGCTTGCATAAATATTAAACTTTCGGCGTAACATAATTTTTATATAATATTAGGAAACAAAAAATGAAGCAGGAACATAGAGAAATAATCAAATTACAAAATGGTAAATATATATATATATATATATATATATATATATATATATATATATATATATAAACGTTCACGATAGGAAGATACGGAAGCACGGCTGGAGGAAAATGAACACCGGCACCTTCTACCTTCTTTTTAACTACCTGGCATCATTTTCAGACAGTCTTTTAACTTTCTGACATTTTGCACTTCCGTATAATTGATGCGACGATGATTTCCTTTTGTTTTTGTTGAAGAAAGCAAGAATCTCTCGCTTTGGGGGGGGGGGCTACTTTACGGTTTTTCTTTACAAAAAGTTTTTTTATTGTTATTTAATTCAATATTCTTTAAATACACCCCAATACTAATATTTATCTTTCAAAGGATGTTTACAATTAATTACAATTAATTTATTTAACTTCAAATTGTTGCTGAATTTGTTAGCTCGTCGGGTCGCCGTGAAAACATTGTGGATTATAATATTTTCACGTGTGCAAATATTGTTTTTCCTTTTGGAAATTAATTTTAGTCTTTGATCTTTCAAATGCAATGAAAAAGTTAGGACACACTTAAAATTAATGTATATATTTAATACTTATTGAAATGGATTGTAATTACCTGCTATGTGATCATATTTTATTTTATTCACTATTCACCCAAAACAAGGGGCAGTTCCACTTTGAAGTAGGAGACTTGATTAATTAATGACTCAAATATTTTGGCGATAATTTAATGGATCAGTTCTTTACCAGAATTCTTGAAAACTGGTACAACAGAAGCGGTTTCCAGCAGTCAGGAAAGCACGATTCGTTAAGGTATTTGTTGAAACGTTTGGAGAGAACTGGAGCAACCTCACGGAGCATCTTTTAATAGCACAGCCGGGATGAGATCGGGTCCACTTCTTTTTGTGGTGTCTAGGTTTTTTATGATACCATGTACCTGAGAATAACAATTGCTATTGTTCACAGAAACATGAAATTACAAGGAACGGTACCAAATGACAATGATAGTAAACATTAATAAAAAAGGATAAAATATTACTAAATTCATTTTACTCCAGGTTTAATATTTCAACCGAAATGTAATTAATTTATAATTGTATAACACGTAATATGGTTTATGTAATTAATTTATAACACGTAATATGGTCATATGAAATATTTAGTGAATTACTTCAGCTTTCAGCATTGTTATCTATTGGTATTTTATTTTTTGATTGCTTTAAATATTTTCAAATGTAATGTGTTGTATTTATAAATGTATTTCATTGTAGGTGATAAACTGATTTGTAATTAAAGTATATATATATATATATATATATATATATATATATATATATATATATATATATATATATATATATGTACTTATATATACTTATATATACTTATATATATACTTATATATACTTATGTATATACTTATATATACTTATATATATACTTATATATATACTTATATATACTTATATATACATATATATATATACTTATATATACGTATAATTCTCTTATGAATAATAGAATATAGCTCACAGTTTACGTCGTTCATGTTTTTTATACAAAGGATATACAATTACGGAATTTTTATTATTGATTTCTATCTACACATATAGAGTAACTAATTTTTGCAAGAGGAATTACTATTAATCCGTAAATGTTCAATCCTGCAAAAATAAAAGAACACAGTTATATGCATAAATAAAAGAACACAGTTATATGCAAAAATAAAAGAACACAGTTATATGCAAAAATAAAAGAACACAGTTATATGCAAAAATAAAAGAACACAGTTATATGCATAAATAAAAGAACACAGTTATATGCAAAAATAAAAGAACACAGTTATATGCATAAATAAAAGAACACAGTTATATGCATAAATAAAAGAACACAGTTTTATGCAAAAATAAAAGAACACAGTTATATGCAAAAATAAAAGATCACAGTTATATGCATAAATAAAAGAACACAGTTATATGCATAAATAAAAGAACACAGTTATATGCATAAATAAAAGAACACAGTTATATGCATAAATAAAAGAACACAGTTATATGCATAAATAAAAGAACACAGTTATATGCAAAAATAAAAGAACACAGTTATATGCATAAATAAAAGAACACAGTTATATGCAAAAATAAAAGAACACAGTTATATGCAAAAATAAAAGAACACAGTTATATGCATAAATAAAAGAACACAGTTATATGCATAAATTAAAGAACACAGTTATATGCAAAAATAAAAGAACACAGTTATATGCAAAAATAAAAGAACACAGTTATATGCAAAAATAAAAGAACACAGTTATATGCATAAATAAAAGAACACAGTTATATGCAAAAATAAAAGAACACAAATAATTTTATTTCCAATGCTTTAATGACGAAGAATATAAAGGCAGAATTTTTTTCTTAAAAACAAAGTAAGTTCCTTTAACTATCACATCATGTGAATTCTGAGAGCAATTTTATCCTTTAAAATATGAGTTTGTTTAACCGTGTGATTTTTGCATATGTCTAACAAAACTTGATTTTACAGAACAAGAATATTTACAGATTTTACAAGAATATAATTTTTCTTTGGCATGAATTCTGACATGTTGCACTAATGTGGATTTCTGAGAACAAGAATATTCACATATTTTACATGAATATGGTTTTTCCCCAGTGTGTGTTCTAATATGGGTAACTAAAGTTGATTTATCAGCGCATGAATAACCACATATTTTACAAAAATATGGTTTTTCTCCCGTGTGGGTTCTTATATGTTTTGCTAAACTTGATTTATCAGAAGCGGAATATTCACATAATACACAAGAATATGGTTTTTCGCCAGTGTGTGTTCTAATATGCCTTAATAAACTTGATTTATCTGAACAAGAATATCCACATATTTTACAAGAATGTGGCTTTTCCAGACTGTGTATCTTCATATGTGTTGCTAAATTTGATTTTTGCGAACAGGAATATTCACATAATTTACAGGAATATGGTTTTTCTCCAGTGTGAGTTCTCATATGTCTTACTACATGTGATTTTTGAGAAAAAGAATATCCGCACACTTTACAAGAATGTGGCTTTTCCCCAGTGTGAGTTCTCGTATGTTTAATTATTCTTGATTTGTCAAAACAAGAATATCCACACAAGTTACAAACATGTGACTTTTCCCTACGATGTACCTGCATATTTCACTGAAATTGATCCTGTAACTAGTTTATCAATATAGGCTATGAATAATATTGATGTTTCTTTGTTTTTTCTTGTTTAAATTCACAAAGTCGATTTCATACAAAAGAGTAACGCAACCTACTACACAAGAATATACCATTTATGCGTTGTTTCTGTAATGATTTGCGTTAACAGTTTATTTTATTGTTCTGCATATAATATTTTCCTTTCAACATTTTTGCAGCTTGTGATTCGATTTCTTCATTCATTTTGATTCATTTCGACAATAATTATCCATAGAATGTGTGTAAAATGATGATTCATTCAAGCAGGAAGATCTGTAAATATATATAAAAAAATTTCAAGGAAGATCTGTAAATATATATAAAAAATTCAATATTTTTAGTCTCGTCATTCACGTACTACTATTCTTTTTGTTTATTGCTTTAAATATTATTGAATTGAACCTCAATAATTACTTAATCTAAAAATCATATGACGGGCATTAAACAAGAATCAGATATTTTCTAACTTTATACAAAACCAGATGGTAAAGTCGTAGCTTTAGATATAGTTTATTTAACGTCTCATTTCGACGTTTAACATGAAAAAAGAATTATCCATGATTCATTCAAGCAGGAAGATGTGGAGATATAAAAAAATAAATTCAATATTTTTATTATCGTTATTCACATATTAGTATTTTGTTTATTTATTATTTTCATTATTATTGGATTGGACCGCAATAATTTTTACAATCTAAAATCATAAATCCTTCACGAACTACACCCGTCTAGCTGAATCCACTGTGAAAAATTTCCCCCACTCTTTATCTGTGCCTAAATCAAAACGTAGAAGAATGAAAGAATGATGTAAGGGGAGGGGTACGAGAAAAGCGGAATAAGGAAAAGGGGAAAGAGAGAAAGGTGACAGGGGGGTGCTTGGTAGGTCGGCAGTGCTTAACAATGATGTAACTAAACAGAAAAAACGGTAATAAAAATACAACGTATATATATATATATATATATATATATATATATATATATATATATATATTGTGTGTGTCAGTTATCCACATACAGTACTGTCTGTCATTTTCTCTCTTATTCTAACGTAACGCTCAACACTACTTGTGTTTTCACTTAAATACACACTTTACAATAAGTTAAAACAGAAAAATACTTGCTAAATGCTATGTCAGCAGAAAGTAAGTGTGTTTGCCTTTAGTAACATGTGGAAGAGCTTTCCCGGTGCGAGTAAAAGCCAGTGTAATGTGAAAATATTCCGCTATCAGGCCAGGACGAGACTGGGTTTAATGTTTTAGTTAAAAATAAATAATAATGGAAAGGTTTTGATCAAATTTTGATTTTAAGATAATATATTTTACAAAAATAAATATTTGATTTTGTTTTTGCATATTTAGAATAAAATGAAATATTGATTTCTTCACACACATTTTTAAAATATATATTTTACAAAAATAAATAATAATGGAAAGGTTTGGATCAAATTTTGATTTGGAGATAATATATTTTACAAAAATAAATATTTGATTTTGTTTTTGCATATTTAGAATAAAATGAAATATTGATTTCTGCACACACATTTTTTAAAATATATATTTTACAAAAATAAATAATAATGGAAAGGTTTGGGTCAAATTTTGATTTGGAGATAATATATTTTACCAAAAATAAATATTTGATTTTGTTTTTGCATATTTAGAATAAAATGAAATATTGATTTCTGCACACACATTTTTAAAATATATATTTTACAAAAATAAATAATAATGGAAAGGTTTGGATCAAATTTTGATTTGGAGATAATATATTTTACAAAAATAAATATTTGATTTTGTTTTTGCATATTTAGAATAAAATGAAATATTGATTTCTGCACACACATTTTTTAAAATATATATTTTACAAAAATAAATAATAATGGAAAGGTTTGGGTCAAATTTTGATTTGGAGATTATGTATTTTACAAAAAAAATCCTCCTCTAGATTCGCTCTGAAAAAACATAAAACGTCTGCACTTTCAAATAAATTCAACAAACTTCAAAACAGTGAAAAAAAAAAACTTTCAAACAATAACATTTTTTTATTACAACTTCTTCTACATAAAACTTGGATGAAAAATTTGCCATTATTACATATTCTAACTAAAACATGCAACCCGGTCTCATTGTGGTCTAATTGTGCAACACTTTTAGGCTGATGTGAGATTTTCACATTACACCAGTTTTAACTCGCACTAGGATGGCCTTTTTTTTCGTTACGCCACATCTATTTGTTAAATATTTGTTGTTTTGTGTCTATATTGTAAAATACCTTAACTTTTTTATGAACTTAAATAAAGATAAACTTATTTAAATATTTCGAATTGTTTAAAACACAAATGAAAAAACAAAAAAAAAAGTGGGAAAAAAAACTTACCTTTCATTACGAAAAACAAAAACAGGAAAAAAACGATTAATATTTGGGATCGTTTGTTGGAATTTCGAATTGTTTAAAACACAAATTTAAAAAAGAAACGAAGTGTAAAAAAACTTACTTTTCTTTAGGAAAAACAAAAACAGGAAAAAAAAACGAAATTTCTTTTTTCTTTTGTGTTCAACGAATAAAATATTGACGATCGTTGGAATTTCTTTTTCATTTTGTGTATCCAATTCATTAAGAAATAAAATATTAAACATTTCCGTTTTGTGTGGCCAATTCATTAAGAAATAAAATATTAATCATATTAAAAAGAATACGAATTAAAAGATGAAAAACCTGATTTAAACGTGAAATTTTTATAAAATAAGATTACATGTCAACTAGCTACACGAACAACGAATTTTTGTTAGAGTAACGCGGTGTAATCCTTATTTTCTTCCTCATGTCAAATTATCCGTTAAATGGGTTGAATTGTTTTCTTATCAAGTGTATGTCGTACTCACCAATACTCACCGCTAAAAGCAAAAAGGTAAAGAAGAAAACATAGATCTTTTTATGCAATATATAAATAAAATAGACCAAAAAACGGTGTAATCATTAATATATTCCTCGTGTAAAACTGTCCTTTCATTACTTAGGTATTAGGAATAGTTTTCCGATCACATTCTTAAGCAAAATCTAGGTTTATATTTGCAAACTTTATATAATTAAATAATTAGTTATATTTATTATATAATTAAATAATTAGTTATATTAGTTATATAAATAAATAATAAGCTATATTAGTTATATAAATAAATAATTAGTGGGAAGGGAAGTGGAGGATAGAGAGTGAGGTTCATGTAATGAGTTAATTGTAAACTAAATCTAATTTCAACAAGTAAACTTGGATTTTTTTTAAACATAATTCAATCCCCGAAATAAGAAATACAGTGATATTTAGAAAGAGAATGATAAACAGTACGAGCGATTCATGTAATGAGTTAATTGGAAACTAAATCTAATTTCAAACATTAAATATTTTTTTAACATAACTCAATCGTAAACTATAAAATAATGTAACATATATTTATTGAAATAAAAAATATATAGAAAAATAAACGTTAGATTCTTAATAAAATGTTAGAAATAGAAAAAAGGCCTGATTAATCGAGTGTTAACTAGATACATTAACAACGACTTTTGGTTATAGTCACACGGTGTAATCATTTTTTATTCCTCGTGTTAAATTGCCCGTTAAATTGTTTAATGTGCTGAATTGTTTTCTTACCAAGTTTATATCGTATTCACCAATGCGTAAAGCTAAAGGCAAAAAGTTAAAGAAAACATAGATCTTTTTATGCAATATATACATAGAATAGGCTGAAAAACGGTGTAATCATTAATATATTCCTTGTATAAAAATTTCCTTTCATTACTTACGTATTAGGAATTGTTTTCCGATCACATTGTTAAGCAAAAACTAGGTTTATATTTGCAAACTTTATATAAAAAAATAATTAGTTATATTAGTTATATAAATAAATCATTAGTTATATTAGTTACATAATTAAATAATTAGTTATAACTTTATATAAATAATTAATGGGGGAAGTGGAGTTTCATATAATGAGGCAATGTAAACTAAATCTAATTTCAACAAGCAAACTTGGATTTTTTTAACATAATTCAATCCCCGACATAAGAAATACAATGATATTTAGAAAGAGGATGATAAACAGTACGAGAGATTCATGTAATGCGTTAATTGGAAACTAAAGCTAATTTCAAACATTAGATATTTTTGAACATCACTCAATCCTATAACTATTATATAATGTATATTTATTGAGATTAAAATATATAAGAAAAAAATAAACCTTAGATAATTAATAAAATGTTAGAAATAGAAAAAAAGGGGCTGATTAATCGAGTGTTCTCTTACATCGAAGACGAAGGACATTTTCCAATGGATTTTTACCTGTGAAGGAAATATTAAATTTTTAGAAAAGGTTCGTTGCTAGATGACAGTTTCTGATTCGGCAACGAGCGTTTGTATAGTGTTTTGTTTTTAAATTTATTACTCACTAAGAGTTTTCATACTAGTCGTCATCAAAAAATTATTTTTAAGAACAACCTGTGGTGCACTCTGGAGTCTGAGTGACAAGTATTTCCACCTCTTTCGATATCCTTTGAAAATTAGTTTGCATTGTTCGCAATAGCCGTTTACCATTGATTTATTGTTCATAGTAACCGTTAGCCTTCACTGGAATTTGAGTTGCAATAAGCCACTCCGAATGTTGGGATTAATTTTACTCTAAAAAAAGTTAAATTCTTACACGTTAGAATGTGGCTATAATATTGTGGACAAGTTCTGAAACAGAAATATGGCGACAGTTTTTGTGTAAATGAGCATGACAAATGTGTAAAATATTTAGAGCAATTTTCCTGAGTGAGTAGGAATGGCATATAATACAACAAAAATAAGATAATTCTTCAGGAACGAGGAAGATTATTAGGTTTGTAAAAGACATTCTTCACAGGAACTTATCTGATGGAAGAGTTTGACTAACAGGTGCACGTGTGCGTCACTCAATTCTGGCTATTTTTCATGTGGACGTAAATAATTGTTCAGGAATGAGAAAAATTGTTAGGTTTGCGAAAACATGCTTCTTGGCATTGGTTGCGCTGTTTAATGTGATAACAGCGAAGGAGCAGTTGACTTTCTATGACTGCCGTCGAGGGCTTTGTCACCGATGGCAATTTATCCTTGCATTTTTAGTCCAAATTTATGTTTAAGGGAATTTTAGTCTATGCCAACAGAAATATTACCATCCTTAGAAAAAATTAAGCAGTTATCTCGTTACTTTTGTAACAGATATTTATAAGTGTTATCGTTTCTGTTACTTCATATAATGTTAACTTTTGTAATAGATATTTATAAGTGTTATCGTTTCTGTTACTGCATATGATATTAACATTTGAAAAGCTTTTTGCAATTTGTGATTCTATCGCTTGATACAATTTTACATTTATTAACAATAAATATATTTTACAATTATAAATATTATCTCTGAGATGTCCGAATTTTTAAAAACTATTTCAGAGATTTTTTTTTAAATATTAGTATAAACAGAAAAAAAAAGCATAATACCACAGATATAAGTGATGTCGTCCATATAAGGCAAAATTCTTAGGTTTATTGTTGGGCTATTCCGTGGTTGTAAATTGACAGTTGATGGTAGTGGGAGACATAATGGAGAGTTTTCTGAAAGAGAACTCCTGATAGTGAAGTGGAGGTGTGCTTTTTGTTATTAGTGCGAGTTCTCGTATGTTTCGCTAAGTTTTGGAATAAGATCATTAAGATGTGTGAATTTCTCAATTATTTCAGATATTTTTTAAATAGCGTCAAGAGAAAACATTATAATTATGCCGTCTTCCATATAAGGCAGAATTCAGTGTTTGAATATTCCTTATAAAATTTAGTGAGGGTTAGCAACAGTGAGATCTTATTTGGATTGCAGATACTATGTGATTTTGGATATTTGATTAGGGTTATCTTCTAGAAAAACGTATCCACTTGCCAGGTTGTCATTAGTAACACCTTTTCAGAGAGACTGTAGACACTCATGGATAATGTCTAGTGGGCATTCAAGTTCTCAGTGTGAGTTTTCATATGCGACAATAACGTTGATTTTTTAGAACAAGAATATCCACACACTTTACATGTATAAGGCTTTTCCCCGGTGTGAATTCTCATATGTCTTACTAACCCTGATTTTTGAGAACAAGAATATCCACACATATCACAAGAATGTGGCTTTTCCCCAGTATGACATCTCATATGTCTAACTAAATCTGATTTTTGAAAACAAGAATATTCACAAACTTTACATGTATGTGGTTTTTCTCCAGTGTGAGTACTCATATGCCTTATAATCTTTGATTTTTCCGAGCAAGCATATCCACACACTTCACAAGAATGTGGTTTTTCTCCAGTATGAGTTCTCATATGACTTACTAAGCCTGAGATTTGAGAAAAAGAATATCCACAAACTTCACAAGAATGTGGCTTTTCCCCAGTGTGAGTTCTCATATGTCTTACTAAGTCTGATTTTTGAAAACAAGAATATTCACAAACATCACAAGTATGTGGCTTTTCCCAAATACGAGTTGTCGTAGCTTCGACTGACTTTGAACTGTGAGTTCTCATATGTCTCAGTAAATTTGATTTTTCAGAACAAGAATATGCGCATACTTCACAAGTATGTGGCTTTTCTCCAGTGTGAGTTCTCATATGTCTCACTAACTTTGAATTTTCCGAACAAGAATATCCACACACTACACAAGAATGTGGCTTTTCCCCGGTGTGAGTTCTCATATGCCTAACTAAAGATGATGTTTCAGAACAAGAATATCCACACACTTCACAAGAATGATGCTTTTCTCCAGTATGAGTTCTCATATGTCTTAAAAACTTTGATTTATCAGAACAAGAATAATCACAAACTTCACAAGAATATGGTTTTTCTAACGCGTGACTCATATATTTAACTTAATCTGATGCTTCAGAACAAGAATATCATCACATTATCTTTTTTCCTGCATGTTTTACTATATAGTATTTGGAAAACTTTTTATGTGTGATTCTCATATGCTGCACTGATTTTCAGACCAAGAATATACACTTTACAGATGCCAAACATTTACCTAGTCTTATATATTCCAACTGAGAGATATTTTAATTGCTACTTCAAAAATGTAGCATTATTTTTACAAAACTTTTCTTAAGGCTATAGATTGTGATACTCTAGAAAATATTGTCTTTTTAAGTTTCAAAAACTTTTTTGTGATTCGATCTGTTATTGCCTTTTGATTTGTTTGAACATAAAAAAACTCAACAAAAATTCGTATTACCTTCAAAATGTGTTATGTTTTCACAAAATTTTTAAACAATTATGTCCATTATAATAAATCTTCCAACAGATGTCGCTGTAGTCGTTTAAATAAAGTACTAACTGTTCATAGGATAATGTTTAAAGAAAATGATACTCCATCAATATTGAATAATAGCGTTTGATCAGGAACATCTGTAAAAAATAATGAAATTCAATATTATTAGTATCTGCAATCATATATTAGTATTTTGTTTGTTTATTCTTGTCATTTGTTTGTAGTTAATATTATTGGATTAAACGATTAGTAGTTTCTTTGTTCATTCTTGGCATTGGATTTGACTCATACTCTCTTGATTTATTTAATCTAACGACGTCATATGAGACACAAAAATGTCCAAACATTTTCCAACTTGAAACAAAAAGTAACTAAATATTTCTAACTTGAGATAGAGCCAGTGATACAGGTTTTGTTTAAGATGTATTTTTATCTATTTGAAATTATACTTTTATTAAGATCATATTGAGAAGAAAAAAATCTAGGTACAATACTACAATATATATATATATATATATATATATATATATATATATATATATATATATATAAACAATGAGATGGGTTTAATAACAGATTTATTAATCTTGCATTGAAAATCCATGAATTAAGGAAAGAACTTTACAATTCATGCATTCCTTACTTTAAACAATGAGAGTGATACAGGTTTTATTTAAGATGTATTTGAATATTTCTAACTTGAGACAGAGCCAGTGATACAGGTTTTATTTAAGATGTATTTTGATCTATTTGAAATTATACTTTTATTTAGATCATATTGAGAAGAAAACAATCTAGGTACATATATATATATATATATATATATATAAACAATGAGATGGGTTTAAGGCCAGATTAATTAATCTTAATTGAAAATCCATGAATTAAATAGAAATCATACAATTCCTATGTATTTATGTATATGTATTAAAGATGTACTGACTAACAAATTGTCTGATTACCGGTTAATCAACCTTTGATAATCGGCTGGATATGGAAAACCGATCTATCACCAAATTTTGTTGTCATGATACTAGTATGAATTAAATTATATCTATTGATCTATGAAAGTTAAAAAGTGTCTGTGTACATTTCCCTACCAAATAACTCCAATATATAATGTAAGAATGAGAGTAAATTACAATAAATCCAGCAATAAAGTATTTATTGCATACACGTATTTGCTGTCAAGCACATAAAAATAATGTATATATGAATATGCAAAATAAGTTTTAAAAATTGACATTTTCTTAATATGTGCTTGTTTATTGTCCAAAGGGACACTGCTTTTTTTGAAAAAGCTACAGTGAATTCTATACATTTTGATTATATATATTTATATGGTTTCATATATAATTGTCAGTTTCTCAATTATATTATGTAATTGAGATTTACTTGAAGAAATAAATAAATTCACTTCTAATTCATCTGAATATAGAAATTATTTCTAAATAGTACTTTTTACTTATATAGGTGTTAATGATTCTGCTGTCTTTAAACATCGGTAAGAAAAAAATCTTTGTTTAATACACATAATATGCATAGGGAAATAAGTTGAGAACATTACAAAGCTTTATTTAGAAAGGTGGGTATTATCAACACTGCTGAAAATTACTTCCAACCGAGAGTATCCTAAATGTCTACAAAGCTCACATCAGTAGTTTACCATACATAACCGAGTGCAACTACCATAAGTGTCTTCGTCTTAAACAAAGTTCAAAACGAGTCTCAAATTTAATAGATCCTGTTACTACATGCAATCGCCACTCTATGCCTTTGCAACGATGACTGTAATTTCACAAGTAATTTAATAGGACGTGCTTTGATGAACTTATGCTAATTCTGCACCTTTAACGTACAACAAATAGCAAATGCACACCCCTTCTTTAATGATGGCTTTATATGCTGCAAAAAACATTATACTCTAATAAGTTACAATAGGTTACAACCACATAAAGAAAGAGTTAAAGGTCAACTTCTTTTCTTCGATAATTTTCAGAAAATCTAGTTGTAGAGGTATGGTAATTTTTATTAAGCAAAAACTGTGATTTTCGAGATGTTAGTGTTATTAATATGTTGTTCAGTAAAAAAAACTCTGCAGCCTTTTTTTTATACATATTTTCATCTTTGTTTTATTTAAAAGTTTTGTCTGAAAAAAATACTAATTTCCTATCGTCGCATTCAATCTCTTATAAAGTCATAAAAAATATTTTTAAAAAACTTGCGCAGCTTCCAACTATTGTCGCATTTTCATTTTGTGTAATGTTAAAAACTAGATGTTGATGTTATTTATATTACAAGCGTTGTTACAGTAAACAAAGTAGCCTCAGCTTTAAAAGTTTCATCCTTGTTTTATTATCTTCATTCTTGGAAGCTTGTAAAAAAATTACTTTTTAATAAAGAAAAAAAAGTTGGTGAACATCTTTATTAAATGTTTTCATCTCGTGCAAATATTGTGTGTTCTTTGTTTTTCTCTTAATAGTTGCGTAAAGATTACATTTTGTATTATTAATGTTATGAACTTTGTTACCTTAAAAAATTCGTTGCAGCTTTCTTTGTTTTAATGTTTTCATTAAAAATACAGTGTTCAAAATTATGAGGTAATAAAATGAACAAATCCCTTAGTAAACGAGAGTTGTCTCCCTCTGCACAGCGACAAATTGTAATTGTTTACGATGAAACAAAGTTAACATGAGACGGTCATATTTGGGGTCCCGATAATAGGTACAAATAAAATATCTAGCAAAATACTGGGAGAAAGCAAGCTAATAACTATCACAGTAACATTTTATGGTATGTTTTGTTTATTAAATTGTTTCAGGAAAAAAAAAGAATGATAATTTATGGTATGTTTTGTTTATTAAATTGTTACATGAAAATACTGTGGTAAATAATACATAGCTTACCTGAGTGTAGCTGCCGGAGATTATATTTTATGGTATGTTTGGTTTATTAAATTGTTACATAAAAATACAGAATGATATTTTATGGTATGTTTTGTTTATTAAATTGTTACATGAAAATACAGAATGATATTTTATGGTATGTTTGGTTTATTAAATTGTTACATGAAAATAAAGAAAGATATTTTATGATATGTTTTGTTTATTAAACTGTTACATGAAAATACAGAATCATATTTCATGTTATGTTTTGTTTATTAAATTGTTTTATGAAAATACAGAATTTTATGATCATTTTATATAAACTTTATAGAAGAATATGATCGCATTCTTAAATCTACAATATTGGATAAAATATTAAAAATCAAACGAAAAACTCTAGCGACATACTAATAAATGTATTAAGAATTAAAAAAAAAATTAAAACAATTAAAAACAGTTTTTTGCTAAGTTGTCGAACAATTCAACCCTATTTGAATTAAATTATCGTGGTTATGATGAACATTATTATTTTCTAAGAACTCACATAAATTTTACTAAAAATAAACAAATTTCTGAATAAAAAAATCTTAATGTCAGATTGAATAATATGTTTTTCAGAGATTTTTTTATTGATTGGAGATTCATACTTTTTTTTATTCACGTTTGTTAATTTACGTTTGTTAAAAGCAGAATCAATAGTTTTATTGGATTGCAAACAAACAAAACCTTACCTTTCATTCCAGAAATTCAATACGAAAAATAAAAAACGTGAGGTGAATTCGTTTTTTTTTTCTTTTGTGTTCAAAACAGAAAATTTGTTTTGTTTGTTAGGCTTTGTTTAGTAAATTGATACAAATTTTGTATTGTGTGTCCAATTCATTAATAAAAATATGAAAATATAAAAGAATCAAAATTAAAAGATTAAAAACACGATTTAAACGTGAAATTATTTAAATAAACAAATTAACTGCTAAAGAACAAAGAACTTAAGGTAACCGTAATAACACGGTGTCATCATTATTTCGTTCCTCGTGTAAAAATGTCTGTTAATTAGTTAAATGTTCGAAATGTTTTGCTATAAAATGTTTTACTAACAAGTTTAGATTAAAACTTGTCAATATTTCATGCTTGTTGTTATTTCGTTATTAAATTTCTCTTTTCGATTTTATTTTTTATTTCTTTAGTAAACCTATTCTTTGTATCTTTATTAAAATATACAAGGCACAAGGCACATGAAGATATAAAAATCAGATTACGAATTACTGAGGAGAAGGAAGGAGTCCGTTATTATTTTCACAAGGAAAGATTTTTTGTTTGCTTGAACTTTGCGCATTATTTTATTATTATGATTTTATCTGTTTTGTTTTTTGTTTGTTTGTTTGTTATTTTTTTTGGGGGGTATTTTTGTTCTTTTTTTTTTTTTGGCCGGAGTTTATATAATTATTAACAGGAAAATTAGTGAAAGTCAAAATGGAATCCGCGCTATGTTTAAATATTATTTTCAAGTTTAATTAAAGTTTTACGATACCTGCGTTATTTTTATTTAAAAATAAAAAATAAAAATTTCAAGTTCGCTTGAACTATACGGATTCTGTTTTTCTTACTGTTTTTGTATTCTATGTTTGTTATTTTTTTAAATTTTTTTTTATTGGGGGGGAGGGCGGATTAACATACTAACAAATTGAAAACAAAGCGAAGCAAAACAAAACAAAAAAATAATTGGTGCTTAGGCACTTACATTACCGCTATTTTTTAATAGCCTCCCCCAATGTTTGGAGTGTTTCTAATTATTTTTAAATATTTGGAACTTGTGCCCATACCCCCCCTCCTGTACCAAAATTGAAAAATGCTGATAGTTATAAGTCTAAAACAAAATGAGTATTGTTCTCGTTGAGTAGTTTTTTTTTCTTTTTAAATTTTATTCAAGAAAATAAAAAGTACTCATGCCGTGCTGAAAGAATGACATTATTTAGAAAACCATTCTTAACATGGGTACGGGAGGGTGTTGTGCACCTATTCTGTAGCTTCACCTAACAATTTAACAAAACAGGTATCGTAAAACTTTAATTAAACTTGAAAATGCTATTTAAAAAAGCGCGGGTACTTTCACCTAATAATTTAATAAGAACAGGTATCGTATAATTTAATAAAACTTGAAAGTACTATTTAAAAACAGCGCGGATAAATAAATGCACTAGCACCAAAAAAACAGTTCACTGTGTTTCGATCTACGACATTCCATGAGAGGTACGTCCACGCTAAAGCATTTTGTTGATTTTTGTTTATCGCCACAAGTGCTAATTCTGACTTTCACCAATTTTCCTGTTAATAATTACCTACAACGAAAACTCCGGCGCACACACACACACACACACACACACACACACACACACACACACACACACACACACACACACACACACACACACACACACACGTGTGTATATATATATATATATATATATATATATATCCAAGTACAAAAAAAATTTCAAATTATAATAACCAAATAATGCGCAAACTTCAAGCCAAAACAAATAAATAAACTAGGTCACAAACGCAAAAAATTCCTCAGTCTAACAACGTACAACAATCGGAGCCGGTGCGTATCGGTAGTAGGGTGGCATTCGTGTACGCCAGGATTGATTTTTTTAAGACTGAACATATTATTATTATTTCAACTACAGTCAAAATCCAAGATGAGAACAGTAGTCCAAATAATTCAAATAATTCTCACATAAAAAATCTCAAAACTGAATATTTCACATAAACAACTCAAAAGGAAAGTGAGGCCAACACTAAGTAATTCCAGTTTGGTTTTTCAGCTTATTGCTCTTTGTTTTTCTTCCTTTTTTTTTCATGTGAGATTTACGCTTTCGAGCTGTTTATCTACAAAAAATAGCTCAATTCTTTGGGGCACCATAAACTAATAAAAGCTAAAATAAAAGAATTATTCCACCCGCTAAAATTCCTTTATAATTACCAGTTTTATAGGGTTTCGGGGCGCTAAAAAGGAAAATAACGTTTAAAATTACGGCAAAATTGTTGTTTCCAAGATATGAAGAAATGTAAGTTTCAAACAGTGGGGAATCAATTTTCTATAATAATTTAACGTAAAATGAGCACCAATTTTGTGGCCACGATTTTTTTTCGGGGAAGAGGACTTTCTTTCCACCCTCTGGAAATCCTTTAAAATTACCACTACCGTTTAAAATTCCAAGAAACAAGTAGTTTCCAAGATATGAAAAAATGCACCCATTTTATGGCCACGACTTTTTTTTGAGAGGGGAAGAGGCTGCTGGTTTATGTTTTCTCGTTTTTTTTTTTTTTTGGAAGGGGATGTATAGTTTTAAACAGGCACTTCTGCAGCTAAATTAATGTAAATGTCTACGCCTGCTTCTATGATATATATATATATGGACACCAGTGGAGATCACCACTGGATAATTCCTATTCAGGGGAGATAATATAGCGTTTCATCCCAATAGAAGTTCTCTTTGTTGGCGAAGTGATTTATATATTCAATCCTGTGCCAGAACGAAGATTTTAAGTTGTCCCATAGCAGGCTGTCATCTATACATCGGGTTTTACGAGTCATATTCACAATGATGTCCTCAAACCGATGTGTGTATCCATCTCCTGATCCATGGAATCCTTGAGGGGCTCAGCAGTACCTATTAGATACAGGTAGACTTGATACTCATTCCACGCATCTCGTACCGTTTTTTTATGTTGTGTGCAGATATCATCGATAGCTGATTGAATAGAGATGAGGTGTGATATGTTTCCTCATAGTGGCATCATAAAATTTTGTAGATTCACCGTCTGCCTAGCAGACCCATCCTTTTTTCATGACCACTATTCTTAAACACCAAGTAGTAGGTGTGCAGACGCGTTATTGACAGTGATAAAGGATAAACCATAAAAACATAAACAAATAAACAGGAATTTCACGTTGATTTTCATTTATTGTCAAAACAATTTTTTGTACACACAAGTTTATTAAATAAAAAAAGTAGAAACTTAAACAAGTAGTTTTTATGAGTTTACAATTCTGCGAATATTTAACACATTTAACATTCAATATGAAAACTGCTTAATGGATGGGGAGTTTTTACACGAAAAATGACCGAGAACGACACACTAACATTACTTATTTAAATAGAGGAGTATATGCATGGGAGAATACAACTCATGACAAGTAAAGACTGCAGTTCTCTCGCCAGACTAATGACAACCAGAATCATGGCACACATCAGAACAGTCGTTCTTCTCTGGGTTCTGATTGTACGCCTAACAGGTAATTAGCAGGATTAAGTTTGACATCAGAAAGGCATCGTAATTTTAACTGAATGAAGTTAAATAAGTTGCAAATTTCATAATGTATTTGTTGCATTTAACTGACTTCCAGCTGTGGTAAGTTTCAAGGTTCATACAAAACTACCTACCATAAATAAATAAAGCATTGTTCACTTCAATAGTGGGGTTACCGGCTGAGTGTTGGGGGATCAGTCTAGAGTTCCGACATTGTTTCATGAGGGTAGAATTTACGTGCCGGCTCTACACATGTCCAAACTCTGTCAACCCTTACTTTCATAACTTTCACTTGTGAGAAGGCACCTGGTTCACGAGTCCAAACAAGGATTTAACGCCATT
The DNA here is from genome assembly GCF_053919585.1 of Euprymna scolopes. Lineage (NCBI taxonomy): Eukaryota > Metazoa > Mollusca > Cephalopoda > Sepiida > Sepiolidae > Euprymna > Euprymna scolopes. Next base: position 184,862,093 of record NC_136527.1, read on the forward strand.
AATGTTTGTTGAGGTAGGTTAGGGTTCAGGATGGCTTCTGTCGCTATTGTTGTGTGTTTAACCCCATCACTGGAACAAAAATCCCCTGTACACACAAGTTTATTGAATAAAAAAAAGTAGAAACTTAAACAAGTAGTTTTTTTTATGAGTTTACAATTCTGCGAAGATTTAACACATGTAATGTTTAATATGAAAACTACTTAATGGATGGGGAATTTTTTTTTTTGGAGGAGTACATGACAAGTAAATCTCACCAGACTAATGATAATCAGAATCCTGGCAATTAGAAGGATTAAGTTTGGAATCAGAAAATCATCGTAAGTTTAACCGAATGAAGTTGGATAAGTTGCAAGTTTCATAACGTATTTTTGTCATTTAACTCACTTCCAGATGTGATAAGTGTTAAGGTTCACACAAAACTACCTACCAGCACAAATAAATACTAAACAAACATATACTAAATGTAGTACCAGTACAATATACAAATATTTATTGAAAAACACGAACACATTATTCACTTCAATAGTGGATTTACCGGCTGAGTGTTGGGGGATCAATCAGTCTAAAGTTCCGACATTGTTTCACGAGGGAAGAATTTACGTGCAGGATGTCGAAACTCTGTCAACCCTTTCCAAGAATTCTACACCGTAACCCGATGTTGTTTCTTTTATTCCCCTACACAGCTCTTGGTGTGCTCAACACAAAATGCAAATGTCTGAACCCACTTCTATGATATATATGTAGACATCACGGGAGATCGCCACTGGTTAATTCTATTCAGGAGAGATAATATAGTGTTTCGTCACAATAGAACCTTCTGTTCTTCATCTTCAATAACTCTTGGAAGGGAGCCATAACTTTCCCTTGTGAGAAGGCATACGTCACCTAGTTCATGAGTCCAAACAAGAATTTAACCCCGTTGATATTTGTTGAGGTAAGGAGTTCAGGATGGCTTCTGTCGTGATTTTTGTGCGTTTAACCCCGTTCACCGTAACTAAAACCCCTTCCAACTTCCATATAGTGACACTTCTGGATTAAACACAATCCTTTTGTTAGCGCAATGATTTATAAAGTCAATAGTGTGTCAGAACGAATGCAAGTTTCATAATGTAATTTTGTTATTTAACTGACTTCACTGCTTTTTACAATTCCTTTTTTCTTTTCTGAGTTTTATTGGCAGCGTAAAAAGGGAAACGTATCCTTCCAACTCGTTGCTTTGCTAAATTCGAAATGCAAACGTCTGTTATATATCGCTGATATTGTATAATCATATATATATAATACATATTTATATATATTATACATAATATATATTATGCATCATACATATATTAAACATCATATATATTATACATCATATATGTATACTATACCTCATATATATATACTATACATCATATATATATACTATACATATATATATATACTATACATATATATATACTATACATATATATATACTATACATATATATATACTATACATATATATATATATATATATATATATATATATATATATATATATATATCGCTGACATTTTATACATCAGGGGAGTTCACCACTAATTACTTCCTGCTTAAAGGAGATACATCCTTCCAGCTCGTTGCTTAGCTAAATTCGAAATGCAAACGTCTGTTATATATCGCTGATATTGTATAATCATATATATATATATATATAATACATATTTATATATATTATACATGATATATATATATTATGCATCATATATATTATACATCATATATATATATTATACATCATATATGTATACTATACCTCATATATATATATATATATACTATACATCATATATATACTATACATCATATATATACTATACATATATATATGTATATATATATATATATATATATATATCGCTGACATTTTATACATCAGGGGAGTTCACCATTAATTACTTCCTGTTCAAGGGAGATAATCCCCGGTTGCCTATACAGAATTGTGTATGTGAAATATTCAGTTTCATTTTTTATTTGGTTAATTCGGACTATTGTTCTCATCTAAACATGATATGAAAACAATTTATTAAACAACATCTATAGAAACTATAAAGTGATGCCAGTGTCTTCAATCATAAATTTAAAAGGTTGTCTATGCATTTTGTCATATGGAAATCAATCCAACGTTAACAAACCTTATTCTTGGCTTTCGCATTTCAACCTTGTTTTCATCACATAATGATATATAATATCTTATTAGTCTTTTGTTTATTTTCTTTTTATTTTCTCATCATTTTTTTCGTGATGGAATGAAGCATTCACCTGGTATTTCATACATTCTTTTAGCCGAGATAAATTTTAATGAATATAATCATTCTTTTAGACGAAATTAGTTGGATATAGATGTAACTTGGTTCATCAAGTATATTTGACTTTTTTTAGTGTGATTTCTCATACATGGAAAAAACTTGAATTCTAAAAACAAGCTTACATGCTTTGCAAAAATATCATTTTTGTCAAGTGTCATTTTTTTCATTTTTATAAAAGTTTACTAACGAGAATACAAACATTAATATAGTGTAGATAAAAATAATTCGCCTTTACAAGAAATCCTTTTTGGATCACATATTTGATTTCATTAAAAATAAAATACACACAAAATCGCTTTTAATAAATAATAATAACGTTGCTTTTATAACTTTATTTCTTTTGCACAAAAGCTTGGTGTTCTACAAATTTTGTCTTGGTATTTCGTCAGGTTTTGATTTGTTCACCTGTTCTGACAACAATCAATATAATATTTATATTTTAAAGGTTTTGATTCGTTCACTTGTTCTGACAACAACCAATATATTTGTATTTTTCAATTCTTTACTTCCTCATATTGTATTTTATTATCTGCTTTCGCTTTATTATAAAATATTTATTAAGAATGATGAGTCGTGTTAGTTTTCATATGCGTTTAACTAACGATGAGTTTCAGGGTTGTTTTATGTAATTTTATGTCTTATGTAATACTGTAATACAGACTTGTTTTATGTCTTAGTTGAATAAATGCAAACTCTAAGATTGAGACTATTTTTTGCAAATGACATTTTTAATTATTTTATTTTTATATGTATCAGTAAGCTTGATTTACAAGCGCAAGAATATTCACATATTTTGCAAGAATATGGCGTTTTTTTCGCATTGTTTTGTTTCATTTTACTTCAGTAAAATTTCTCAGAAATCAAGGGGCCCACAACCTGGGGCTAACAGTTGAACTCTATATGAGATACATAGATATTCGAATGTTGCATTTAAGTTCTTTATCTCTCAAACACTGAGTTAGTAAAGAAGTTGAGAACATAATCTTCCTCTCCTCAATTAACCATTTTCATACGTTGTAGTATATCTTTCATTTTTGTCTAGTAAGCATTTAAGTCCTCTCTCTTTTCCCCAGTGTGAGATCTAACATGAAACACTAAATTTGATTGTCAGAACAAGGATACTTCAAAAGAATGCCGTTTCCCCGGTGTGAATTCTCATATGTTTCACTAACGATGATTTGTGAGAACAAGAATAATTACACATTTCGCAAGAATATGGCTTTTCCCCAGTGTGAGTTCTCATATGTGCTACTAAAGTTGATCTTTGAGAAAAGGAATAGCCACACACTTTACAAGAATAAGGCTTTTCCCCAGTGTGAGTTCTTATATGTTTCACTAGCGATGCTTTATCAGAACAAGAATATTTACACAATTTGCAAGAATGTGGCTTTTCCCCAGTGTGGGTTCTCATATGTTTCAGTAAATTTGATTTGTCAGAAGAAGAATATCCACAAACTTCACAAGAATGTGGCTTTTCCCCAGTGTGAGTTCTCATATGTGCTACTAACCTGGATTTTTGAGAAAAGGAATATCCACACACTTTACAAGAATGTGGCTTTTCCCCCGTGTGAGTAACCATATGTGCTACTAAATTTGATTTTTGAGTTAGGGAATATCCACACACTTTACAAAAATGTGGCTTTTCCCCTGTGTGAGTTCTCATATGTTTCATTAATGATACTTTTTGAGAACAAGAATATTGACACACTTTACAAGAATATGGCTTTTCCCCAGTGTGAGTTCTCATATGTGCTACCAAACTTGATTTTTCAGAACAAGAATATCCACACACTTTACAGGAGTGTGGCTTTTCCCCAGTGTGAGTTCTCATATGTTTCATTAACGATCCTTTTTGAGAACAAGAATATTTACACACTTCGCAAGAATGTGGTTTTTCCCCAGTGTGAGTTCTCATATGTTCTACTAAATTTGTTTTTTGAGAAAAGGAATATCCACACACTTTACAAGAATGTGGCTTTTCTCCAGTGTGAGTTCTCATATGTGCTACTAAATTTGATTTTTGAGAAAAGGAATATCCACACACATTACAAGAATGGGGCTTTTCCCCTGTGTGAGTTCTCATATGTTTTGCTAACGATGCTTTTTGAGAACAAGAATATTTACACACTTTGCAAGAATGCGGTTTTTCACTGGTGTGAGTTCTCATATTTCACTAACGATGCTTTTTCAGAACAAGAATATTTACACACTTTGAAGAATGTGTGTTTTACTAGTTTGAGTTCTCATACGTGCAAATAAATTTGTTTTTTGAGAAACGGAATATTTTCAGACTCTGTAAGAATGTAGCCTTTCTTCAGTATGAGTTCCCATATGTATAACGATACTTTTTGAGAAAAAGAATATTTACACACTTTGTGATAATATGGGTTTTCCCCAGTGTTAGTTCTCATGTGTGCCACTTACAATTATTTATTAGAAGAGGAATATCCACACACTTTACAAGAATCTGGCTTTTCCTCAGTTTAATTTCGCATATTTCTCATTAAGTTTGAGTTTTGAGAACACAAATATCCACACACTTCGCAATGTGAGTTCTCATATGTGCTATTAAATTTGCTTTTACGGGAGAGGACTATCCACCCACTTTACAAGAATGTAGCTTTTCGCCAGTGTGTGTTTGTCATATTCTTCATTAAGTTTGCGTTTTGAGAGCAAGACTATCCAAACAAGAATGTGGCTTTTCTCATATGTATAACTAGCCTGTGGTTTTTGAGAAAAGGAATTTCGCAAGAATAAGGTTTTCCCCCCAGTTTGATTTCTCATATGTCTCACAAACGATAATTTTCAAGAACCAGAATATCCATGCATTTCACAAATATGTCTTTTCCGCAATGTGAATTATCAACTGTCTCATTAATTTTGATTTTTCAAATAAAGAATACATCGCTTTTTTCCTTTGAAGATTGTGATGCTGACTATGTTTTGCTTTAATCTTTTTTAATTATCTTTCAGAATATCCAAACACTTCACAAGAATGTGGCTCTTATCGAGTGTGAGTTCTCATATGGATAACTAGCCTATGATTTTGAGAAAACGAATATCCACACATTTCACAAGAATAAGTTTTTCCCCAGTTTTATTTCTCATGTCTCACAAACGATAATTTACAAGAACCAGAATATCCCTGCACTTCACAAATATGTCTTTTCCGCAATGTGAATTCTTATGTGTCTCATTAATTTTTATTTTTCAAATAAATAATATTTTACATTTTACAGAAACATTTTTATTTCAAATATTTTAAGCTGATGATAGGACTTTCTGCCAGCTTCAAAAGCTCTTTCGCTTTTATCTTTTTTAAAAGTTTCTTTCATTGAAGATTGAGCATGGGGCAGCCAACCCAGCTATCAACATTCCCTGCATTTTATTGAAACTAGCCGGAGACTCTTTTTTCGTCAGTGCTTTAGTACATGTTTTAGTAAACCCTATTTTGAAGAAAAAGAAAATTCTTCAATAGTATGGCTTTTTCCAGTGTGAGTTCTTTTTTCCAGTGTGAGTTTTACAAAATCAAATACTTAACAAGAATATGGCTTTTTTCCAGTTGGATTTCTTCTTTGCTCCAGTTTGTGATTTGTATTTCTTATTAACTTTTGAAAATTAAACACGTTTTACAAACATATATATAATGTTTTTAGAACAAGGTAAAAACTGTTTATAGGATAATGTTTCATGAAAATGATACTGCATTAATATTCAATTATGATCGTTCAATCAGCAAAATCATCTGCAAGAAAAAATTCAATATTTTTAGTATTCTCTTCTCAGTGACATCAAAAAGTTTACTTTTTTGCATGTATGTAAAATGAATATATAAATTAAAAAAAGTCCATCAAAATATTTCCTTTGCTTTCTTCATAATTATACACACACAGACACACACACACACAGATATATATATATATATATATATATATATATATACATATATATATATAACCCACATGTATATACACACGCATATATATATATACATTAAAAAATTATCAAAAGTCCTCAACATCTTTTCATTATATGTTTGTTTAGCACCCAAAACTTTAATTAGTTTCCAAATCCTACAGTGCATTCTCTGTCTCATCGTCACAATGTTGAATCCCATGTTTTTCACGTAATTTAATGAAATGTGATCTGATTAATATATAGTAATGCAGTCGTTTAAATGTAATGTGTACAGACATCGAGTCTATTACTATAAACCTTTAACAAATACTTAACCTTACCATATTATTAAGGTTAATCTAAAACATTTATAATAAAACTAACGCATGCAGATTGATGCTTGCAGTGTCCTTGCTTTTGGCAACATTTAGTCTAAAGTATTTCTCAATTTCTCATTTCTACTATTCCAAATAAATGTTCATTTGATGGGAAATATCCGTTTATCTCAAATTAAGCAAAAAATCACGTTATTTGTAATCACATGAATTTACGTCATCGTTTTAATGTTTTATCTTTAAATATTAAAAAAAGATTACGAATGTTTGAATTACTGTATAAACACGTAAAAAAACTAAGCGTATTTTGTGGTTTCATTTCTTAAATTCTTCTCCAACTTTAATTTTTTTTTCACGTTTGATGTTATTTACATCTAACGATCAGCGTATCCCATGATGCACGGAACATCCATTCGCGAATGTAACCAAACATTTTGACATGTGATTAACAAATTCACATGTAAGAAAAACATTTTAAATGATACAAAACATTTTAAATGAAACATTTTAATTATTAACAATAGAACTTTTTCATATATTTCTTATAAGATTGTAACAAAAGATCATATTATGCCTTTTTACAATCCGATTCAATAATTTAACTTGTTTATATGAAACTCGCTACAGACAAAATATAAGAATATTCAAAAGAACTAAAGATAATGCAAAGGCCGCAGATTTATTTTAATTATTTACAGTAGAATGGTTTCATATTTCCTAATACATTGTAACAATGAATTCCCTTTATTCAAAAAATCAATCGAACAGAGTAATTAAAAAGTCATTTTATATGAAAACATAACGTATCTTAAGAAAGTTTTAAAATATATAAGATTTCAATTTTAAATAAGAAATCTTAAGAAAGTTTTAAAATGTGTTGGATTTCAATTTTACATAACATATTTTAATGAAGTTTGGAATTCCCTTCCTACTACCTGCTTCCCTGGCTGCACTGATCTGCAAAAATTTAAATGTAATATAAACCAACATCTTGTTGACATCTTGATAATCTTTCCTAAGCATGGTTCCAAATAGTAGCCCGTTACGTCCAAGTAACAATATTCCTTATTAGGGTTTAATGTGATTAAAAAAAAAGATTAAAAAAATGATCCGCAATCCCATTTTTCTATTGTCATCAAAATCGGTGAAATTGACCATTTTAGAAGTAACGCACCCCGTTTCACCATGGGAAAATTTCACAAGCCTCTCCAGTGTGGCTAAGTTCACAATGCACTGTAAATTGCACTGTAAAGAACCTACTGTTGATTTCATGAAAAAATCAATTCAAGTTTAAAATGCAAATGTAAAGTATCACGGTTCAATTGTGCTCTGAACAGAAACATCGATGTCGAACTCGCACATGCCATATCAAATAGTCCACTGTTGATTTCTTATGATGTGCCTTTCTACTTGTGTAGTGAAAATAGTTTTAATTAAAATTTCAAATGCAAAAATAAAGTATCATGGTTCAATTGTGCTCTAAACAGTAACGGTCATTTCGAACATACCATGTCAAATAATCTACTGTTGATTTTAGACGCTGGGCTTTTCTGCTTGTACGTCTTTTTAATGAACTTGTGATATTAGACCGTATAGTCATTAGTATAATGCGTTAAACTTAATTCAAAGCGGCTGTTCCTTCTTTCACACGAATCTTTCGATTATTGATACTTATTTAAAACATTTCAATACAAAATTTATCTTAGAACATTACTAGGCACATAAAATACCTTCATGTAAAATTAATAAAGCAACAACAACGACAAAAAAGTAGGGCTGTTGTTTAGGAGTATGTTTTTTTTTTTTTTTTTTTTTTTTTTTTACAAAGGCATCACCACATTATCAAGGCCCAGAGGCCACTCAAGGATAAGGGTTAAAGAGTGTACAGTAGAAGTTGGTCAATATAGTAATCATTAGTAATGAAAATTTGGTAAATTTAATAACTTATATGGAACGGCTCATCAAGAACTTATTTACTTTAGACTTGAACAAAACCATATTGTAGTCAGCCGGAAAGCAGGAAAACGGAAGACAATTCCACAGGCGTGCAGTTCTAAGAAAGAAGCTTTGTTCATGGAATCTACGTTTAGGTTTAGGCACAGATAAAGAGTGGGGGAAATTATTGTGGGGAACGAACTCACACAGACACACACAACGTTCCTTTCATATAATAATAATAAAGATATATAAAATTTAAAAATAGATGCTAAATGTATCCGAAAACCATGAATTAAATATATATATATTTAAGATTTTAGAATGGGAATCGCATTCCTGTATTAAGTTAATGTAAAATGGCAAACCACTTCACGGTCAAATATTCAGTTTCTGATTTTGTGCGATATAATAAATATATTAATTATTTTTATAATTATTTAAAAAAAGGTTATTTGATTTTTGTTTTTTGTTATATATGATATATATTTAGTTTTGTTGTCATTGTCTTTTTAACGATAAATACGGGTAAACAGTGGCCTCACCTTGAAGCTCATTTTTATTTACTTAGAAAGTCGCCCATAATTTATTAGGGTGTATATATTATTTTATTTATTTTTATTATTTTTACAACAGTAATCTACGTACATACGTGTTTCAAGGATAACTACCTCTCATCAGTGTAGCTTGACTGTTTTTAGGAATCAAACTCCGGACCATGTTTTTCATAATCCGGTGCGTTAATCGTTCCACCATGAACTCCTAGATTATTTTACTGTTTATTTTTATCGCTTATAATTTTTTTAGATTTGTTGTTTTATTATTTTATATTTATTTATTTTCAATTTTAAATTATTTAGCCATTCAATTTTGTGTTCAATTTCAAATGAAAATGCCTCCCCTCATTAATAATAATTTTACTAGTAAGAACGCCAGTCCTAACATAAGGAAGAACGTTTGATTTGTACTTTCATCTAACAATTTAATAAACAAAAGTGTCAGTTTATAGATTATAAAAACAAACAGTAGTAAAAAAAAAATAATATGTTACAAATGGTGAAAAAAAACGCTACATAATTTGATATGCTTTTTTGTGTTTTATACTAATTTTGAAGTGTTTATTTACTTCAAAAAATTATTTTGCAAAAATTAATGCGGAGATTACGTCAGGACAAGAAAACTGGTCATTTTAAATTTATTTCGATGATGAGCTTAGTGAAATTATAGATTTATTTATTTAATTTTAAACGATTTAAATTTAATATGAAAAAAAAAACGGGATGGATTCGTTTTTCTTTTGTGTTCAAAAAATGTATGTATTTAATTTCAATTTTAACTGATTTGGCCATTCCATTTGTTGTCTAATTACAAATGAAAATACCTTCCCTCATTTATAATAATGTTATTATTTAGAAAGCCAGTCCCAATATAAGAAAGTATATCCTTTTAACTAATTTGTACGTTCACCTGACAAATTTATAGAAAAGTGCCATTTAAGGGTTAGACAAAAGACAAACAAACAAACAGTATTAAAATAAAACCAATATATTACAAATAAATGTTACTAAAAGGGGAAAAACTTTACGTAACTGGATAAGTTTTTTTTTTGTATTTTATACTCATTTTGAAGCGTTTATTTACTTTGAAAAAATAGTGATGAGATAACGTTAGAACATGAAAAATAGCATATTTTGTATTTATTTCGGTGGTAAACAACGCAATAGTGAAATTATATAGATTTAACAATATTTTTTGTCTATTAGTTGCTATTAATTTGTGATGGCCGATAAATGGGTACTTATTTGAAATGAAGCTTATATAAAAAAAGAGGTTTCCATTTTACAATAAAAAATATTGAATAGAATATTTAAAAAAAAATCGATATGTTTTATTGGATTGCAATAAAAATAAACTTTTTTAATGTTTCAGTCTATTTGAAAATTTATTGGATGTGGGTTTATATATATATATACACACACACAGATATATATATATATATATATAATATATATATATAATATATATATATATATATATAATATATATATATATAATATATATATATATAATATATATATATATATATATATATATATATATATATATATATATATATATATATATATATATATATATATATATATATATATATATATAAAAAATAGTGATGAGTTTATATCAGAACGAGAAAAACATCATATTTTGTATTCATTTCGGTGGTGAACAACGCAATAGTGAAATTATATAGATTTACCAATATTTTTTCTATATTAAGTTGCTAATAATTTGTGATGGCCTATAAATGGGTACTTGTTTGAAATGAAGTTTATAAAAAAGAAAGAGGCTTCCATTCTACAATAAAAAAAATATTGGTTAAAACATTAAAAAACGAAATTTTTAGCGACATAATACGTAAGTATAAACAGAAAAAATATTTTTTTAAATGTTAAAACAATTAAATATCAAAAAGCAGTCTTTGTGTTCAGTTGTGTAAAATTATTGTTTATGGAAAATATCATTATTTACTCACAAAGCAAAAGTTTTACTTAAACACATTTCGACCAAAATTCAACATTTTTAATTTCAGATATTTTATTTTAGGAGAATTTACTTTTTTTTCTTTAATTCGCGTCTGTTATAAAGCATGGCGAAATCGATATTTTTTTTGGGGGAATTGCAATGAGAAAAAAACTTTTTTAAATATTTCAGTTTATTTTAAAATTTATTTTTAAAAGTGTATAAAGAAAAAAAAATAATAACTTACCTTTCATTTCTGAAATTCAATACGAAAAAGAAAAGAATTAAAAAACTGGATAGATTCATTTTTTCTTTTGTGTTCAAAACAGAACATTTCTTTTGTTTGTTATGATTTCTTTAGTAAATTGATACAACTTTTGTTTTGTGTGTCCAATTCATTAAGAAATAAAATATATGAAAATATAAAAGAATCACATTTAAAAGATGAAAAACACGATTTAAACGTGAAATTATTTAAAGAGAAAACGAACTTCCAAAGAACTCTGAATTTAGGTCATCGTAAAACGGTGTCGTCATTATTTTGTTCCTCGTGTAAAAATATCCTTTCATTAGTAATGTGTGCCGAATTGATTTCCTATCAAATGTAGATAATATTTGTCAATATTTAAGACTTGTAACGATTTCTTTTTTTAAATTTATATTTTGTATATAAAATTCATTAAAATAAAGATATGAAAACGGCGTTTCTTTTTGTTGTTGTTTTTTTAAGACTGAACATTTCATTATTTGTTAGTCGAACTACTGTTAACATCCAAGATTGAAACAGTAGTCTGAATAATCCAAATAATCCTCATATACAAATATTTCACAATAACACCTCAAATTGTACAAATGATGAAGTCGGCCAAATGACAAAGACAGATTTGTACCGTATGATTGCATTACGAAACTTGCAATTTATTGTTATTAAACAAGATTCGATTAGACTTGCGACTTTACTTGTCATTAGTTGTATCCTCCCAGGCATTTACTCAGTCTTTTAAAGGGAAATAGCTAATTTCCGTCTTTTAAAGGGAAATAGCTAATTTCCGTCTTTTAAAGGGAAATAGCTAATTTCCGTCTTTTAAAGGGAAATAGCTAATTTCCGTCTTTTAAAGGGGAGTAGCTAATTTCTAATAGGTTATGCGTTCTTACTTGGTAATTTTAACATGTGATTCTTGGCCTTTTTTTATTAGGTCAGAGTCATTTTTTTAGGTCACGGTGTCCCTTTCAGTTAAGTAGTTGTTTCCATATTAAACATTTCATAATTAAATGTGTCGTTTTCATATGAGTCACCACTTATCAAGGCCCGAAGGCCACTCGAGGATAAAAGTCAATGAATGTAAGGTGGTAGTAATCGTTAATGGTGTAAATAAAAGTCAGTGAATGTAAGGTGGTAGTAATCGTTAATGGTGTAAATTGTGTAGAATTTGATTACTCATGGGACGGCTCAACAAGAATTTGTTTACATTGGATTTGAAGGCTAACGTGTTGTATTCAACAGGGAAGCAGACCAACAGAACAGTGTTCCACGGGCGGGCAGTTCTGGTAAAGAAGCTTTGTGCATAGAATTTGCGTTTAGATTAAGACACAGATAGAGAGTGGGGACAATCATATATAGTGGTTGTAGCTAGTTGAATTTTTTTCGTGAAAGGTTGGCAAGAGTTTGAAGATTGAAGGTCAGCCGAGCATTTGCCATGAAAATAAAGATAAAAAAGGGGTAGGCTTGCAACGTCCATTTTGTAAGAAAGAGGCCGAAGAAAAGAAGAAACGGGCATCACCTACTAGGTTTCAAAGACGGTTTTGAACTCTATCAAAGCCTAATAGGGCGTGGCGAGCATCGCCTGCCCAGATGTTGCAACAATAATCAATTTTAAGGCGTACCTGACTCTTATACGGATAGAGGATTGCATCTTCAGTGAGATACCTACTAGTGGTAGAGTAGTTCAACAATTTTTACAACCATTTTTACAGCGATCTTGACAACAGATTCGATGTATGTGTTCCATTTAACAAAATGAGTTAAGGTCAGTCCCATAACATTGTGAAGATATGGAGCTACTCAAGACGAGAACCATTCATTTCAATTGTTGCATGATGAGAGTCAACGATTATGATGAAAGTAGAGAGGTTTGGCATTAAAATTAACCAGACACCTTTTCCCCATTGTATCACGTTCTCTGGATCAGAAAAGGGAGAATTAGAAAGATCTTGGTGATTGCTCTCCTTTGAAGTGTTGCCATATTTCGTGCTGCTGTATGCATCAATGTCTACGAAATAGAGTTTGGTCCAGGATGGAATCTTGAAAGACACCAGCATTAATACTGTGAGTTTCTGATTTCTGTCCATCAACAACTACTCTTATAAACCTATCAGCAAGAAAGGATTTAATAATTAAGATAACACTATTAGCTATTACATAGCTGGCGATGTTATGAAAAATACCTTTATTGGCATGTCAATACCTATTGCTTTTTAAACGGAGCCCCTATCGAGATAATCAGTAAACCTATGTGATACAACCGTTAGTACATCAACTGTTAATCTTGCAGAAGGGAAACCATATTACATGTCACATGTCATTTCAGGGGGAATATCTTTGCAGTATGTCATTTCTTAAGATGCCCACGGATTAAAAACAACACAACGATCGATATGTTTCTACATGTGTGCGTCTTTATTCTTTACTGTAAACATATGTTCTCTCTAGGGGCTTAACTCCAAACGGTGAAAACCCTGGTTAGTTTCTCATGCAACATCTCCCCATTTTCTCAAAGACAAGATAAAACACACAAAAAAAGAAGTACGATAAGAATTAAAATGGTTTACCATTCCCAATCACCAGAAGATCATCTGCTTTGTTAATCGCCCCCTCTAAATCAGATACATTGTTAAAGAGGGCCTTTTAAAATATCTCTGAAGCTGGAGCAATCCCAAATAGTAAAACTTTCCACCTAAACCGACCAAATGGCGTAGTAAATGTTGGTAAGCGATTGCTGGCTTCATTCAATTTTACATGCCAAAATCCATCTTGTATATCCAGGGTGGGAAATACCTTGCTGTCAGCCAGTTCTCGCAGTCCTTTTCAGTGCTTTATTTAGTCGTCTTGGGTCTATGCAAATACTTATATTTCCATTTTTCTTCACGATAGTGCTAATGCACTTACCCACGGAGTCGGCTCACTTATTGGTTCAATAACTTTCTTTTTAATCAGTTTTTTTTTATTCGACTTTTAATTTGTCTTTAAACGCCACTGGTATTCTTCGTGCTGCTGCTACTTTTAGTGTTACACCTGCATCCATCTCCAAATGTACCTCTCCCGGTAATTGACCAAGTTCCTCCTTAAATGCCCCTTTGGACTCGTTTATAACGCCGTCCGTGTTCTAGCTGTTGAATTTATCCACTTGGGAAACTTTGGCGACCATTTTGAACTGGTCCTGGTTGATTGTGGTGAATTGCATTTGCCTCAAGTAAGGGAAGGAAATCGTCTTTCACAATGACTAATTTGACTGCATATTTTTGTTCAGTTTTGGGCTTTATAATTTTGACTCAACACTCTCCAATGGCTTCATTTCTGTTTCATTCCACCTAACAAGCGTCTTATTTGAAGGATCCAGTGGTTTCCCATCACGTGCTTCTCATTCAGTATGTTTACTGATGCTTCATTATCAAGCTGAAAAATAATTGTTTTTCCTTTCCTCATCATTTCAACTTTTATCACCTCCTGAATCACTTTTCTTTAATTGTTACACTGTCTACGTGTCCATTATGTGAACGACTTCTACTGTCGTTTTCCTGATCATATTGTTGTGTTTCGACAATCTGCACCTTCTTTTTACTTGATAATTTGCATTTTGTAGCAAAGTGTGTTTTTCCATTACATTTATAGAATGTCTTGCCAAATGCAGAACATAACTCTTTACTCGGTCCATCTTGCAGTGCACATGCTTTGCACTCTCTCTCAGTTTTGCCAATGTCTTCTTCCTGAGTTTGAAATCCACTCTGTTCACTTCCTCGGGCCTTAGGATTCTAGATTATAATGTAGCATTTTCAGACAGCTTACAAATATCAAGGTATCCTTGCAAATCTGTCTTATTTTTAATAATTCAGCTTGTGTCTGGGGTTTGTGTATTCCCAGCACTACTCGATTTCTGGGTACAGAAAGAACGCAATTGTTACAAACGTTGCATGTTTTTACTAACGCCGACGCGCCGTAATAAAGGATCCCACGGTCTCTGATTCTCCTTGCTTCCTCGTGTGAAAAACGTACCGCTCGTAGATTCCATTTGTTTCTCCTATATTTATCAAACGCCTGGGTAATTTCGGTGGGCGTTTTTTCATCTTCGGGCGTCGAAAATTGAAACCCGTAGTACACTTTAAAAGCTTTGTCTCCCAACGTGTGAAGCAAAAGTGCCGTTTGATATTTTACTGATTGTCTCGTCAAATATGTAATCAACAATCAACAGTGTCGATGATTGTACTAAGTTGTTTCCAGAACAATTTTACAGAATTGGCAATCCATCAAGTACAAGCCAGAACAACATTAAACACTACAACGATCTAGTGTCGATGGTTTGACCAATTTGTTCCACAGAGAATTTGACAATATTGAAAACAAGGAGTACGATATAATCAGTAAGTCGTGGTATTATCTCCATTTTTATTTCTCTAAAATCCGGCCCCAAGCGGAAGGGTCTGTTTATCTTAAACTCTGTTGAGTAGAGAGTTTTGTAAAGAGAGGCAAGTGTTATATACTATCCATATGCAACTGCGACAATGCAGTTTGCTGTAACACAAGGAAACAAATCATGTTCACCGAAACCAACATTCAAGTCTCGATGATTTGATTTAGTTGTTCCAAGGACAATATAACAGAATTTGATTTAGTTGTTCTATAACACAAAGGAACAAATCATGTTCACGTAAACCAACATTAAACACAACCACAATCCAGTCTCGATGATTTGATCTATTTGTTCCAAGGACAACATAACAGAATTGGCAATTTTTTCGGAAACAATCCAAACTAATACTAAATTAGGAAACAATTGATTTGGCAATTCTACGGTTACAAGCCAAACTAACACTAAATACAACAATAATTGGTTTTCCTTTCACCATCATTTTCTCTTTTATCACCTCCTGACTCACAGCATTAACCTTTTCTTTAATTTTTACACTGTCTACGTGTCCATAATCCGAACAACAACTGTTATTGTCGTTTTCCTGGCCATATTGTTGTGTTTGGACAATCTGCACCTTCTTTTTTCTTGATAATTTGCATTTCGTACCAAAGCGTTTATTTTTATTATTATTACACTGTTTTTTTTTTATTACAGTTATGGCATGTCTTTCATGTTGGTCTCTTGGTCTTTATGGATTCCAGGACAAGAAGTTATCTAGTCTGGTGGAGTATCCAGCTTCGTGCTATTACCTGAGGTAACATTACTTGGAGTAGGTGCACCATTCCTCGTAAAAGCTAATGTTGGTGTGCCATAGTGAGATCTTATTTGGGCAGCGAATACAAAATGTGATTTTGAATATTTGGTCAGGGTTTACTTCTATGGAGGAAGTATCCAAATGCCAGGTGTTTTCTGACAAATCCCTGAACAGAGAGACCTTAGACACTCGAGGATAGTGTCTAGTAGGCATTCAAGTTCTCCCTTTTTTATTTTTATTTTTCTTCCTTTGAAGATTGTAATGCCGGGTATGGGGCAGCCAAACCAGCTGCCAACATTGCCCCGCTTTTTTATTGAAACCAACCGAGAGCTCTTTTTAGTATCCTCGCTGTTCCCTTAAGTGCAATTGTCTGAATCTCTTTTGCACTTGGTTCACCAGGAATATTAGTTAGGTAGGACTTCAGGTTCTTCTTCATAAGTCCTGTGGCACCTATGATAACTGGTATGATCGATATCCCCTTTAGGTTCCAGTTTCTTTTCATATCATACATGAGACCTTGCTATTTGGTCTGTTTCTATCTTTCAGCTCTGTTAAGACCGCCATCATTAGGAACACTCACTTCAATCAAGGTTGCAACTCTCTCTGACTTATTCCATATAACTATGTCAGGTTTCACAGCAGCATTTTCAAGGTAGGTGGCTGTAGGGATTACATGGTCGTAATGTATGGTATATAAATCATTTCCAACTGATTTTTTTTCAGGTTGATGTTCCCATGACTTGCTGCTACACTGGATGTTTAATTTTTTACAGATGATCCAGTGGAGGTACTTGCATACTCCATCATGTCTCGCTGTATAGTAGCCGTCCCCTAGAAGAACTTTGCAACTTGATATCAGATGACCAACACTTTCCAATTCTGTGTGGCAGAATCTGCATTTATTGTCATTACTGATCCCTACCATCTTCTCGAACGCATTGGTCATCAATCCCTGGTCTTGGGCAGCCATTATAACCCTTTCCTGATCGTGGTGGAGGGATCCTCTTTTAAGCCAGTCCAAAGAAACTTCTTTATCTATGTATTCCCGAGAAAGTTCCCCCAGAAAATACTTTGCACGCTGATGTTGTTCCCATTATTTAAGGTTCATCTGTTGAAAGGTCTCGGTATATTTCTGCCGGCTCTTTCTTGCTATTTCTGTGGCACACTTGTTTGGTGTTTCGTCCTCATCTGAGAGACAACTCTGACCAAAATGTTTGGCCAGCTGGGTGACTGATGTTGTTCTGCTGGCTCTTGTCTCTTGATGTTCATATACTATTGAGAGGGTGTCATTCTGGGAGCTTCTCAGATACTGACCGGTGCTCACAATAGTTGCCCTATGTTGATGATTAATCTCTGAGAGTCCCAGACCTCCTTCTCCCCTGGGCACATACAGCCTTGGTAGACACTGATTTCTATATATTATTTTATGAAGCGTTAGTAGCTTCCGTGTCTTTACATCTAGCCGGTTGATGTATTTTTGTGGCCAGTCAATGATACCAAAGCTGTATGTTATTACTGGCATAGCAAGCTGGTTTATGGCAGTAATTTTATTTTTATTGGTGAGCTGGGTTTTGCATATTTTCCTCACCCGGCCTATATATTCTTTACTAATCTTCTCCCTCATCTTGGCATGTTGTATGTTCTCGTTTTCCTCAATGCCAAGGTACTTGTAAGGCTCATGCCCTTCTAGATCCCTGATGTCGATGTTTTCATTAAGCTGCATATTTTCTGTGTGGGTCTTCTTCCCAGCTCTGAGTGTACATTTGGCACATTTATCCAGGCCAAACTTCATTCCGATGTCACTGTAGAATGTGTGTACTACCTGCAGAAGGTGGTGCAGATCGGTGTCAGAGCTAGCATACAGCTCCCCAGTGTGAATTCGCATATGTCTCACTAAATGTGATTTTTTAGAAAAATAATAATTACATTGTTCATAAGAATATGGCTTTTCGCTTTTTTTGTTTTATTCTAACGGGAATTTTATCGTCACGTTCAACGAATTTGATCCCGTTGCACGAGACTAAGTGTTCTAAAGAAATTTAATCACATAAAAAAACAAGGTAAACCGGTATAAATTTTATCAGAAAGAAAAATAGGAAAGGAAGGAAATGTATAGTTCGGCTGTGCTGCCAAATCAGTCCCTCTGGTGGTTCATAAAGAACACTCATAACAAATATACTTTTTACTTGCTTTTTTTTCTTTTGGTATATCAAAGTTCGCAAAACCTTCCGGTGCTTTAGTTCGAAGGTCGCAACACAGCTCTGGCGTTTTCGTTCGAAGGTCGTAACACCGCTCTGGTGTAAAGCAGAGGCCGCAAAACTACTCTATCGTAATTCCAAAGTCGCACCACCGCTCTGATGTAAAGAAGAGACCGCAAATCTACTCTGTTGTAATTCCAAAGTCGCAAGCGTTTTCCTTTTCTTCGGCCAGTCTTTTTTTTTTCTTCTTCCTTTTATTGAATATCGCGAGACACAGCACCAGATTCACCGAGAGAGAGGGGGAAAAGAAGAGGAGAAAGAGAGAAGAAATACACCAATTAGAGGGGGGAAAGGAAGGGGAGGCAAATAAAGAAAAATAAAAATAAAATTTCTACACTCTCCTAATTAAAAAAGAAAAAAAGAAAACTCCAAACAATGTAATTAATACCAAAGGAAATCAGGATATCTGTCTTTAACAGATCTTCGCGCTCGAACAGTTTTCTTCGACTGAGATTCGGTATGGATCTCTTCTTCACCTACATTATCGCTAGAATCAAGAGATGGTACTTGGTACGAATGTGAAATCGTGAGCTCCAAGGGTACAGATGTTTGATAGAATGTTTTGTAGGAGACCCAAGAAAATTTTAAATAAAGACCTTAATAAACACAACTTTGTTCCATTTCTGAGGCTGTTTGGAGGGCAAATTTAGCATTTCTATGCATTTAGAGTGTATGTGTATCAATCTTTCCCTCAATACTGGAGTTTTCCTGATATGCTTAAGCTGGCCAAAATCATCCCCATATACAATAAGGGCTCAAAACTAGAGTAACTAACGGCCTATTTCTATATTATCAAATATTAATAAACTTCTTCAAAAGGTGGACACGAACCAGTCTACAAGTTTTTAGAGAAACACAAGTGCCTCTATAAATACCAATTTGGCTTCAGAAGGAAACATTCTACTGAACATGCTCTTTTAGAAATAACTGAACGAATCTTTAATGCATTAGACAAAAAGGAGGTGGCCTGTGGTAGTATTGTAGACTTTGAAAAGGCATTTGATACAGTCAACCACAAAATTCTTCTTGCGAAATTAGAATACTACGGCATAAGAGGAACTTCTAATAAATGGTTTCATTTGAGGGGACCACCACGGAACTAACCAGCATACTGTCTGACAATGATGGTATGACCCCCCCCCTGAATGCCCCCAAAAATCGAGAGAAAGGCAATTCTTTAACATAAAGTAATGCATTTTAGTGCTAAAAATGCATCAACGGGGGCATCTGGAGGCCTTAAAATGGCAAAATTTTCCAGGGCCCGCCCCGTACCCTGATAGGGGGGGGGGCTTACAGCCCCCCCCCAGACCCCCAGCTGCATTTTTTTCGCGACTTCGTCGCTCATATCCGGCTTCGCGCGGCTGTTGGGGGGGGCGCCAAATCAGTGATTGGCCCCTTCAGCCATTCACCTCCCACCACGCGTTTGATTCCATCGCTCCCATAGTTGAGCTTTACTACCCTTCCTAAGGACCAATACGGTCTAGGTTTAGTAAAAAAAATTTTATTAATACAACATCATATATCCTGATCTTATTTTCTAAATTGGATTGATACAAGTCTTTTGACAATTCCCTTAAACTTAATAAGTACTCTTCGTACCATAACAATTTAAACTTTTCCAACAAGGAATCTCTACCCTTTAAACTTTCTATTAAATCATTGCGATTAGGAGAACTCGCAGCAAAGGGTTCTTCATCGAGATTCAAAAACACTGTATTTCTATGGAAGGGACGAATGAAGGCACTAGGGGTGATTACTTCCAAACTGGAATCGTCAGAGCAACGATAGGTTAATGGTCTTTCGTTTATGGATTTCTCCAAGGCAGATAGTACCGTCAATAGGTGAAAATAATCCAACTTATTACGTCCTATGGCCTTAAACAAACAATTTTTAACTGTCTTAATCAACCTTTCCCATACTTATCCAAACCAAGCTGAATACATCGGAATAGTAAGGTGTTTTATACTACAAGTATCTGTAGAAAATGTGTAAGGAAAGTCCTTTAAAATAACTGCGCCCTCTGTAGATGTATAAGGAAAATCCTTTAAAAGTACTGCGCCCTCTGTAGATGTATAATGTTGCAGCAACGTAAAGCAATTCAATAACCAGTAAACACCGGTTTTGCACGGAATCCAACTAGCAAGGTACCTAGACGGACGCGAACGGTTACTCAGAATGGCCCCAACAATGGTAAGATATGCTCACACCCACACAGCACGAGAAGCAACAGCAACACGATTCCCGACGAAGTCAATCATCGCTGTCCCAACGTCTTTCAATCGCCCGCTTTTATGGCCGTTGCAGGCCGGCTAAATTTGCATATTGCGAGAATTCATGTGACTTTGCGAGATATCATCCTTTACAAAAGACGGCGGCCGCCATCTTGATTTTTCTTTCTCTATTTTTGGTCGGCGACGCCGAGCCGGCCCCGAGGTAAGTCTTTCCTTTTCGTCCGTCTCTCTTACGCACCCACACAACACACAAGCACGCCGGCGCTTGTCTCCTGGATGCACATTACAGTATCGTTACTTCCCTTAAACTCATTAGACACAAACACTTTATTAATCAAGTCGCAACCGGCGACGAAGGACAAGGCGTTATCAGAGTAAATGTGTGAGGGTACACCAAACTGATAAAAAAATCTTAAGAAAGCCAACACTACTGAATGGGTAGACATATCAGGTACAAATTCCAGATGGATTGCTCTGATATTAAAACAAGTGAAGATAAAGATATACATTTTCTTAACTTCACTACTGTCTACAGCCCACAAATGACCAGTAAAATCTATCCCCGTGTGCAGAAAAGGTCTAACAAGATTTACCCTATGTTTAGGTAAATTAGTTACGTTCGGATATCTAAAAGACAAGGCATTATACATTTTACACAAGGCACTACTAGCCAGGGCAGTTTTAATTGCCTGTCTAGCTTTGGTATCCAAAACCCAGCAGTACGCAATTTACTAAGAGTTGCAGCAATACTCAAGTGTTTACAGTTAATATGGCAATCCATAATTATCAAATCCGTAATATGACAAGTTTTGCTCACAAAATAGGGTGTTTCACATCAATAGAAAAGTAGTCAGACCTATCGATTCGACCATGACACCGTATTAAACCCTTTTCATCTAAAAACAAATTTAATTTCGATACCAACTGAGGTATCTCTTCTACTTTGGTTTGTTGTAAGAAATTCCTCTCCTTACCGAAGAATTGACTCTGGGCTAAACTAATCAAGTATAACTTAGACTTGCGAATGGCATCATCATGATAGTCTCTCCTTAACTTGGAAATGAACCGAAAAACTACCGTCAATATTCTTATTAATTTATTAAGAGAAAAGAACTTATCCAAATTTATTATAGGAGTATTTGTTAGTTCTTCTCCACTACTCGTGTGGGCAGTGATTAATTCTTGGCACTTTTCGCTGAGACACTCTAAATTATAATTAGGCCAAACCAAAACTCTTGCATGTAACCAAGGTGGGTCTTTTAATCAGTAATCCATTTCTTTAATAAATTTAGTCACTGAAATTCCTCTTGTGACGAAATCTGCAGGATTGTCGGTTGTATTTACACATCTAAACTTGATGATATGTCCTTTGTCATGTAGAATGTGAACATTGAAATAATGTGTAAAAATATGTTTTTTGTAAATTAGTTTTCACAACACATTTATTACAAAGAATATGAACATTGAAATAATGTGTAATTTTTTTAATTAGTTATTTTTACAACGCATGTATTACAAAGAACATAAACATTGTAAATATTGTGTAAAAATATTGTTTTTGTATATTAGTTATTTTCACAACACATTTATTACAAAGAATATTAATATTGAAATAATGTATAAAATATTTATTTAAATGAGTTGTTTTCACAAAAATTTATTACAAAGAATATTAATATTGAAATAATGTATAAAATATTTATTTAAATGAGTTATTTTCACAACAAATTTATTACAAAGAATATTAATATTGGAATAATGTATAAAATATTTATTTAAATGAGTTGTTTTCACAACAAATTAATTACAAAGAATATTAATATTGAAATAATGTATAAAATATTTATTTAAATGAGTTGTTTTCACAACAAATTTATTACAAAGAATATTAATATTGAAATGATGTATAAAATATTTATTTAAATGAGTTTTTTTCACAACACATTAATTACAAAGAATATTAATATTGAAATAATGTGTAAAATATTTATTTAAATGAGTTTTTTTCACAACTAATTTATTACAAAGAATATTAATATTGAAATAATGTATAAAATATTTATTTAAATGAGTTTTTTTCACAACACACTAATTAAAAAGAACATGAACATTCAAATGTTTAAAAATATTGTTTTTGTAAATTAGTTATTTTCACTGCACATTTTTTACAAAAACGTGAACATTGAAATAATTTTTTGTAGGTAATTTGTTTTTATTCTTTTTATTACATAAACATTCAATATTACATCATGAGTTTCATCTCAGGTATTTTTGACAAACATGAACATTGAAATAATGTGTAATAATATTGTTTTTTTTTTAAATTAGTTATTTTCACAACACATTAAAAAGAACAAAACATTGAAATAATGTGTAAGAATATTGTTTTTTTTATTATTTTGATATTACACCATGAGTCTCATCTCGTATTTTGTAAGTTACATCAGTTGGAAGAAATCAATATTTGTTTTCATTATAATAAAAATACCAGCTTTTTTTTAATGAGATTCTCATTTTCATATCTGCTATCAGTTGTTTTGCAACAGCTTGATTTCTAAGGGTTGTTTAAGTATTCTTGATAATTTTTACTATTTGATCCTGTAGAAGACGGTGTAATCTGTATAACTTATAGCGACTTTCCCGTCATTAAACTATTCTTTAGTACGTCCTATTGTGATATATAACCTTTCTAATCTATTATGTTAACAATGATATTTTCTACTCTTTTATAACAATAAATGTTGAATTAGTTATGTTAATACATTTATATAAAAATATAATTCACTTTTGAAGCTTATAAAAATATAATACCCTCTTGGAGTTGTCATAATGCGAGTTCATGGAGCAATGTTATGCACGTGTTTTGCTTTTATTTATTAGGTAGTTTTTTATGTGAGTCTCTAAATGTCATTTTTGAGAACAATAATTTTCACGCACTTCACAACAATATAGCTTTTCCTTGTTTTTATTTAACTTCGGTCAGTTTTAAGAGATAAGGGGTTTCTAGATTTTTAGGTCCTCATACTGTGTTATCTTTTCCTATTCAGCTCTATTAAATCCAAAATAATTTTAGAGATAAAGGGTTTCCTATTAGAAATTCAATTAAGGTTTATATCCGAGGGTTCTTTTAAGAATAGACGTTGTCCTCATTTATGGCTGCTATCTGTATTTTGTTACAGCGTGGTCTTCCATAAATTGCTTCTAAGTATTTCTGCAAATTCTTTTTTATTAAGCCAGATGTCCCTATTCCAATCGGGAATATAATGTTTATTTCTTCCAAAAAACATGTCGTTTTAAATCATTTTAGGTCATCATATTTTGTTATCTTTTCCCATTCAGCTCTATTAAATCTAAAATCATTTGGAAATATGACATTAATAATGAGCGCAATGTCTGGTTTAATGGCCTTGTCTTTCATGTAACTTCCTGCCTATATATCTTGGTCATAAAACACTGCTTTTTTACCGTTTAATATTATTGGTGATGTTCCCAGATATTCGACTGTCAAGTTACATCTTTACACAGATCTTTCAAAAGAGATATTAACATATTTTGATGTGACAATAATTGTAAAATCATCTGCCAACAAGATTGTTGCGTGGCTTTGGCTCTCAATCGCTGAGTCGCAAAAGTTGCACTGACCATTTTTAATGTATGTGTAAGTCCTGCTCTTGAGCCATTGTCTATGTATTCCTGCTTTATTATGTTGTACTCATCGACTTTCGTGTATTTGTTTATTTTCTTTATTGCAATATGGTTGATCATATACATCGAAAGTATTTTAAGCATGACATCAAAGTTTTCATCAAAGTTTGTTATTGAGGATTTTTTTTGGGGGGGATATAAACGTTCATTGTTGTCCCTTACTATTTCCATGGTCATATTTGTTGAGATTTTGATGTACTGCTTCATGCTTACTATAGTGGCTTGGCATGAATGGTTTATTTCAGTGAGGCCCTCTTTTTATGATAGGTATATTCTGTCAATACATTAGTTTCGGTATATTATTTTATGTAAGGTTAGAAGTTCAGTGGTCTTTGTATCTAGCATATTGATATTGCATTGATATTGCAGTCAATAATCGCAAAAACCACACAAGATGACAAACTGATTCATGAGTTATTTTGTTTTTTATTCAGTAGTGAGAATTTTTTAAGGCATGCTGTGTATTTTTGTTCAAAAATATGTTTCGTATTTTCATGCTCAACAATAACGTTTCCCTCTATAACGAGGTACTTACATGTGGTACCCTCTGATAGATTTCCAATCATGTAACCTAAGATGTTCAGATATCGTCTTTTCCCCGTCCTTTATAGTGCATGTGGTACATTTAAAGGAGCGTGTAAGGTAGAAGAGAAATCCTTAAAATGTATCTCACTGAACTCTGAGATGCAAAGATTTTGTTTTACTTTCCTTATGTCACAATTCTCATAAATAACGGATTTACACTTGAACTCTATATATCATACATAGATATTCGGATGTTCCATTAAAGTTCTTTATATCTCAACCCTGAGTTATTATAAAAGGAGTCCATAATTTTCCTCTCTCTAATATTTTCATATGCTGTAATATATCTTTCATTTTAGTCTCTTGGTCTTCTCTAATATACCATTTTCATATGCTGTAATATATCTTTCATTTTAGTCTCTTGGTCTTCCTCAATTCCAGGACAAGATTTTATCAGGTCTGGTTGAGTATCCAGCTCCGAGCTATAGAGGGAGGAAAAATCACTTGGACAAGGTGCACCATTCCTCGTAAAAGCTCATGTGGGTTTTCCATAGAAAGGAGATCTCATTTGGACTGCGAATACTGTATGATTTGAATGTTTTGTCAACGTTTCCTTATGGGAAAAGTATCCTCAAGCCATGTTGTTCTGAAAACCGCTGGACAGAGAAACATTAGACGCTCGAGAAGTGTCTAACAGGCATTCAAGTTGCTCCTAGTGTGAGTTTTTATGTGTGTCACTAAATTGGATTTCTCAGAAAATGAATACCCACACACTTGACAAGAATGTGGCTTTTCCCCAGTGTGAGTTCTCATATGAGACTGTAAATGTGATTTTCTAGAAAAAGAATATCCACAAACTATACAGGAATGCGGCTTTTCTCCAGTGTGTATTTTCATATGTGTCACTAATATTGATTTTTGAGAACAACAATATCAACAAACATCACACGAATGTGGTTTTTCCCCAGTGTGTGTCCTTATATGTCTAACTAAATCTGATTTTTGAGAACAAGAATACCCACACACTTCACAAGAATATGGCTTTTCTCCCGTATGGGTTTTCCTATGTCTCACTAAATTGGACTTATCAGAAAATGAGTATCCGCAGATTTCACACGAATGTGGTTTTTCTCCAGTGTGAGTTCTCATATGTGTCACAAAATGTGTTCTTTCAGAGCAGGAATATTCACACATTTGACAAGAATATGGCTTTTCGCCAGTGTGAGTTCTCATATGAGTTACTCACGTTGATTTATGAGATGAAGAATATCCACACACTTCACAAGAATATGGTCTTTCCCCAGTGTGAGTTCTCATATGTCTCACCAACACTGACTTTTGTGAACAAGAATATCCACACACTTCACAAGAATATGGCTTTTCACCAGTGTGAGTTCTCATATGTGTCATTATCGTGTATCTTTGAGAACAAGAATATCCACATACGTCACAAGAATGTGCCTTTTCCCCAGTGTGTGTTTTTGTATGTCTCAGTAGATTAGATTTTTTAGAACAAGAATAGTCACAAACTTCACAAGCAAATTTCTTTTCCCCAGTATGCGTATTCATATTGACCACTAAGGTTTTTATATGAAAACAAGAATTTCAATACACTTTACAAGAATTTTTTTCTAGTGTTTTACTCGAAACGATTATATATCCACACCCATGCATACTTTTTGTTTCAATGTTCCTATGAATTTCTTTAAGCTGAAAATATGAGACTATACATATTCCAAACGTTACACGCTATTTAATTTATTACAACCATGATATATTTTTAAAATGCTATCTAGCATGTATAATGTATTACTTTTCTTTGGGAGTTTTCTTCGTGCTGTTGTTTCCAATAGAAAATATTGTCTTTTTAAAAGTTATTTTTCTATAATTTGTGATAAGGTTGTTTTCTTGCTTTTTTCATTTATCTGTACAGTTTTTCAAAATTTCATTATCTTCCCTTATGTTCGAAACAAAATAACTGTTTAAAGTTAATGATGTTTATAATTAATGATACTCCATTAAAATTGAATGACAGGGTTTAATCAGGAACATCTGAAAAAACAAAAACATTCAATATAACGTTTCTGAATGATTGAAATGAGGATTAATTTTTTGTGTTATTTGGATTCAGGGGACTACTGTTCTCATCTTAATACACCGTCAAACATATCACCAGCTGATTTAATGTTTGACAGAAAGGTGAAATCGGCGTTTGATAAACTATTCCCAAGACAGGCTATTGTCCGAAACACTACACACATGATAAGAAAGAAATATAACTCGGGAGATCGAGTATATTTCAAGTGCTACAGGAATAACACCTCTTACTGGGAATGTGGAATAGTGGGTAAACGCAGTGGTGATTGTACATACATGATTAAAGGTCCACAAAATATACATAAAAAGCACCTGAACCAAATTAAAAAACGTCACACTCAAGATGGTTATTATGCAACAGCAGTCGAAGAGGAGGAAACCATGTACATCATATACAAATCCTTTAATTTGGAACCGCCTCAATATATACCTGAGCCCCTTAAATCAGGTAGAACAAGAAAGTTTAATGAACCATTATTGTTAAATCGCAAGAGAAAAGATATTGAAATCTGCGTGACTTCAAATCTTGAGAGGAGGGTGTTGTGGTGGTACCCACTCATTTACATATGTGGATAATATTACACATAAATAGCAAGACTCGGTTAGTCTGAGTGTGTGTTAACCAGAAGCCACCGAAGGCCGAGCCGAGAGCAGATATGTTCTCCAGCCAAGACTCTCTTACTTGACAACCATTATGTAAATATACTGTAAATATACTTTTCGTAATACACTTCTTATTGATCTCCCTTTGTTTGTTGAGTCTTCATTTGTATTGCCTTCTACGTTATTTGGTTCAACCTGCAAACATAACAGTTAGCAACGAAGATGAACGTTAAACATAACAATTCAATATAACGTTTCTGAATTATTGAAATGAGAATTAATTTTTGTGCTATTTTGATTCAGGGGACTACTGTTCTCACCTTGAGTGTAATTTTCACAATGTTTCGGTCGATCTAAGCATTTATCTTATTGTCTGCAAGGACCTGTGGCGCAGTGGTTAGAGTACTAGAAAAGTCCATAGTAACAAGTGATATTCTCCTGAAGGCGACCAAAAATTCAAGTTGTGAATTACTCATGACTCATGAATAAGAGTATGCTACCCTCCGAAAAAAAAGTGTTTCGCTTGAAATTCCATCCTAATTCCCGATTTTGATAGAAATATTGAGTTTTACAAGATACGCCTAAAGAAGGGCGGACGTTACATCGACGAAAACATTGTAAAAATCACACTCAAGATGAGAATAGTAGTCCGATGAATCCAACTAATTTTTGTGTTTTTCACAATGTTTCGGTCGATCTAACCATTTGTCTTGTCTGAAAGGACATGTAGCGCAGTGGTTAGAGTATTAGAAAATATCAATTGTAACAAAGTCCATAGTAACAAGTGATATTCTCCTGAAGGCGACCAAAAATTCAAGTTGTGAATTACTCATGACTCATGAATAAGAGTATGCTACCCTCCGAAAAAAAAGTGTTTCGCTTGAAATTCCATCCTAATTCCCGATTTTGATAGAAATATTGAGTTTTACAAGATACGCCTAAAGAAGGGCGGACGTTACATCGACGAAAACATTGTAAAAATCACACTCAAGATGAGAATAGTAGTCCGATGAATCCAACTAATTTTTGTGTTTTTCACAATGTTTCGGTCGATCTAACCATTTGTCTTGTCTGAAAGGACATGTAGCGCAGTGGTTAGAGTATTAGAAAATATCAATTGTAACAAAGTCCATAGTAACAAGTGATATTCTCCTGAAGGCGACCAAAAATTCAAGTTGTGAATTACTCATGACTCATGAATAAGAGTATGCTACCCTCCGAAAAAAAAGTGTTTCGCTTGAAATTCCATCCTAATTCCCGATTTTGATAGAAATATTGAGTTTTACAAGATACGCCTAAAGAAGGGCGGACGTTACATCGACGAAAACATTGTAAAAATCACACTCAAGATGAGAATAGTAGTCCGATGAATCCAACTAATTTTTGTGTTTTTCACAATGTTTCGGTCGATCTAACCATTTGTCTTGTCTGAAAGGACATGTAGCGCAGTGGTTAGAGTATTAGAAAATATCAATTGTAACAAAGTCCATAGTAACAAGTGATATTCTCCTGAAGGCGACCAAAAATTCAAGTTGTGAATTACTCATGACTCATGAATAAGAGTATGCTACCCTCCGAAAAAAAAGTGTTTCGCTTGAAATTCCATCCTAATTCCCGATTTTGATAGAAATATTGAGTTTTACAAGATACGCCTAAAGAAGGGCGGACGTTACATCGACGAAAACATTGTAAAAATCACACTCAAGATGAGAATAGTAGTCCGATGAATCCAACTAATTTTTGTGTTTTTCACAATGTTTCGGTCGATCTAACCATTTGTCTTGTCTGAAAGGACATGTAGCGCAGTGGTTAGAGTATTAGAAAATATCAATTGTAACAAAGTCCATAGTAACAAGTGATATTCTCCTGAAGGCGACCAAAAATTCAAGTTGTGAATTACTCATGACTCATGAATAAGAGTATGCTACCCTCCGAAAAAACGTGTTCCGCTTGAAATTCCTAATTCCCGAATTTTATAGAAATATTCTGAAGAAGGGCGGACATCGACGAAAACATTGTAAAAATCACACTCAAGATGAATCAAAGTGATAGGAAAATTCAATGTTTAGTATTGGAATTCACATATTAATATTCTGTTTATTGTTGTAAATATTATTGATTGAACTCACAACTATTTTCTATATTTTCTAATTTGACACAGAATAAGTCGATAGTGTTGTTGTTTATGTTATATGCTAATTGAAAATATATCTTGCGTTTTATGATTGGCATCTTAATGAGAAGAGATAGTATTAGATATAGATATAAATCTATCATATATATATATACTACACTATATATATAATACTACAATATTTATATATAATACTACATTATATATATATAATACTACACTATATATATATAATAATATACTATATATATATATAATACTATACTATATATATATAATACTATGCTATGCATGATACTATACTATATATGATACTATACATGATACTATACTATATACGATACTTTACCATATATAATACTATACTATATATAATACTAATATATATATATAATACTACAATATATATACTACAATATATATATAATACTAATATATATGTATAATACTACAACATATATACGTAATACTAATATATATAATATTAATATATATCTATATATATAATACTACAATATATCTATATATAATGCTACAATATATCTATATATAATGCTACAATATATCTATACATAATGCTACAATATATCTATATATAATGCTACAATATATCTATATATAATGCTACAATATATCTATATATAATGCTGCAATATATCTATATATAATCCTACAATATATCTATATATAATACTACAATATATCTATATATAATATTATAATATATATATATATATATAATACTACAATATATGTATCTTCATGTAGCAATGAGAGTAAATTACAATAAGCCATCAAAAAATATTGCATGCACGTTCTGATCTTCTTCAACGCACATACGTATAATTGATATGCAAAATTATCAAAAATATTTACTTAATATGTGTTTGTTTAGTGCCCATTTGGACACGAGTTTTGTTGTTAAAACAAAAATGATACTCTATACATTTTAATTCGAATTAATTTTTTTTACTCATCTTTCTCAAAAATAAGGACCTCAGAGGCTACTAACTGGGACTATGGCTAAGAAAGATTAAGATGTTTGTTTACATTACATTTGAACTTCTGCATGTCAGTACAGTTAGGGAATCAGATATCATGAAAGGAAGTCTAACTGTTCTATTGAAGAACCTATTAGAGTAGAACACTTTCTGGCAGTAAGGGACGTCAACATTGAAGGGGTGTGATTTACCAATAGTCTCTCCCTCTTAAATAGGGTAAAAAAAGAGTTGTTAATCTAATCAGTCCCACATATCAACTAAGCTCCAGCCTCTGTCCCATCGCTGCAATGTTGTATCACTGTGCCTTTTTTTACAAATGTTTTAACAGAATGTGTTCTGGTTAACTCGTTTCACTTTTACCCCTTTCCCGACACACATATACCCGACAAACCTACTTAGCAATAAGATCTCAACCATTCATGTTAGTGCCCCTAAATGCCAGAAAACCTATTCTAATAGTTGTTCCTCGAACAGCTAGACTTTTGAATTCCCTTCCTGCTGCTTGCTTCCTTAGCTGTACTGATATGCAGAAGTTTAAATGTAACATAAACAAATATTTTGTTAATCTTTCCTAGACATGACCCCAAATAGTAGCCCCTTACGTCTTAGTGGCAATATGCTTTGGAAGGGGTGAACATGAGTAAAAAAAAGGGGGAACAGGGAGAGAATTACACGTATTTTATTAACTGAAAGAAAAAAACAAGTTAAATCAAAATTAATGCAGAGATATAATTAATAAAATTAAACACCTTAGTAAATAATTTCAACATGGAATGAATATAGCATTAAATAAAAACGAATCATGAATAATAAAATTAAACACAAGAGTAAATCATTTTAACATGGACTTAATAAATAAAACATTAGATAAATAAAATTAAAAAGAGATGATTAATAAAATTAAACACATGAGTTAATCATTTCAACATAGAATAAATACAATATTAAACGAATAAAAGTACACAGAAATTAAATGAATAAAACTACAAAACCCAATTATATTACTAATAAACGTTACCAAAGGCAAGAGACGTTATTCTTCCAGCATACTGGATACACTTTTGGTGTTTACATATTTTGAAGCGTTTATTTACTTTGAAAATAATTGGTGCCGACTCTTACTTTAGAACAACAAAAAATATAGTTTAAATGAGACAATCACCTAGGAGATCCAACGATAATCGATTAAAAATCGAAAATTAAAACAAATATATGTGCACGTTTGCGCATAGAACATTAGCCGCAATGTATAACACAAAGGATTGCATTGTTTAATATCCGGACCACTACTTATTTGTAAAAAAATTGCATGCAATATTCGTTTTCAGCACACCCAAAAACCTATAGAAATAAAACAAATGTGGCGGCCACATTACATTGCAACATAAAACATGTGAAAAAGTATGTTTGCAACATCGTAAAAACTAGTTTCCGGCTTGAATATCGTATTTTAAATTAAATACGATATTCATTTTCAGCACACTCGAAAGCCCTAGAAAATAAGTTTTTAAAGGTAGGTTATGAGTTGGTCTACCAGGCCACATTTACCAAAAATTAATTCAATTTATCGTGTTATTTTATGTTTGAAATTTTTTCTCCCTTTGCTATCAAAATAAATTTAAATCAAATATATTGTTATTTTATGTTTCAAATTTCTCCCTTCGCCACCTAGATAAATTTAAATCTAATATATTGTTATTTTATGTTTCAAATGTAATTATCTCTTTGCCACCCTTCCGTCCGAAAAGCATATTTAAATCTGTCACCCTCACCCCAATCATCAAACTTTAAAAAATGCTAGGGTTGATATTTCTCGCCGAGCATTACGTGGCCAAGAAATAGGTGCTCATTTTACCTTAAATTTATATAGGAAAGTGATCCCCCACTTTAAAGTGCTAAGTTTTATCTATTTTTTTTTCAAAATTTCTTCATTCATATTATTTTTGACAAAAGAAAAACAAAATAGATTTTCATTTTTGTAGACATTGGGCCACTACGTAAAAAAATTCCTTCTAATGTTTAAGATTAAAAAAATATTGACTAGAATTTATTTTTGTGTGTGTGAAAAAGAAAGAAAACAACAATAAAGGGAATAAATTGGTAACATTATAAAGATTTCAATTTTATAAAGATTTTCAATTTTATAAATATTTTTAATAATATGCTAAAGTAAAATTCAATCTTTACGATATTTTTGTTCGTTAAATTGTTACATGAAAATATATAATAGTTTTAAAAAACACCCTCATCCTCATGCAAACACAGACTCACACATATCGTGATCTTTATTCTTAGATGGAAAATACTGGATAAAACATTAAATAAGCAATCAAAATTCTTTAACACAATGATAGGTAAGTTTTGACAGAGAAATATTTTTAAAAAATGTTAAAACAATTAAATATCGAAAAAGCAGTTTTTGAACTAAGTTGTCAGACTATTCGAATAAGTTCGAATTAAATTATTATGTTTCTTATTTACATTGTGTTTATAGTATACATTATTACTGTCGCAGAAATAACGAAAGATTTATTTAAATAAGCAAAAAGTCAGAATGAAAAATATATTTTTAAGAGATTTCTTTAACGGAGATTCATACCTTTTTTATACACATTTGTTATAATGCATGGCGGTAGCAATATTTTTATTGGATTCAAATAAATTTATTTTAATGTTTCAGACTTTAAAAAAATATATTGATTAGAATTAAAAAAAAACAAAAACAAAAAAAAAAAGAAACTTACCTTTTATTCCAGGAATTCAATACGAGAAAAATATTTGTGTGTGTGTGTGTGTGTGTGTGTGTGTGTGTGTGTGTGTGTGTGTGTGTGTGTGTGTGTTAAAAACAAAAGAAAAACTGTTTAAAATTATTTTGGTACTAATGCAGTGCACTTATTGATCCGTGCTGAAATAATAACGTTATTATTTAAAAAAGCCATTCTTAACATGAGGAAGGGAGGGTGTTTTGTACCTATTCTATACTTTAACCTTACAATTGAATAAAAACATATCATAAAACTTTAATTAAACTAGGAAATACGATTTAAAAAAAAAATAACGCGGATCAGTAAGTGCAGTAGCACCATTATTTTAAATAATTTAAGTGTAAAAAAGTAAAAAAAAAAGAAAACAAAAAGAAGAAAAAAGAAAAAAGAATTCAATACAAAAAAAATACACGGATGAATTCGTTTTCTGTCCTTTTTGTTCAAAACAGAATGTGTTTTTTTCTTTAGTAAATTGATACAACCTTTGTTTTGTGTGTCCAATTCATTAAGAAATAAAATATGTGAAAATATAAAAGAATCAAAATTAAAAGAGAAAGAACACGATTTAAATGTGAAATTATTTAAAGAGAAAACCGAGTGTTAAAGAACAATGGTTTAAATCACCGTAACACGGTGTAATCGTTATTTCGTTTCTCGTGTAAAAATGTCCGTGAATTAGTTAAGCGTGCCGAATTTTTTTCCTATCAAGTTAAGATTATATTTGTCAATGATGAAGAATTGTTGCGATTTCTTCAGTAATTTTCTCTTTTGTGTGTCGAATTCATTAAAAACTAAAATCTATGAAAACATGAAATTAAGCATATTATTAAAGACTGAACATTTCATTATTATTTGATTAGTCGAAGCTGAAAACAGTCATTAGAATAATCAGAATAATCAAAATAATCTTTATACAAAAATGTGGTTAAATATGTTCGTATTAAGAAAATCCGGAAGATTTGTATTTCAGTTACCCATAGATCGGGCATTTCCAAAAGAGCACAAAAAGAGCACAAAAAAAAGAAGAAAAACGAACACCGGGCGCCCGGTGTATAAGAAAAATTACTTATCTAAAAAAATAAATAAATAAATAAAAAATAAATAAACACTAAGAATTTAAAAATAACAGTTTAAAGAATGTTATTGTTTT
Source organism: Euprymna scolopes (assembly GCF_053919585.1). NCBI lineage: Eukaryota > Metazoa > Mollusca > Cephalopoda > Sepiida > Sepiolidae > Euprymna > Euprymna scolopes. The sequence continues at coordinate 184,897,020 of NC_136527.1, forward strand.
ATTTCCGAAATATATTGTTATATCATTGTAAAATACATCTTTAAAAAAGTCATTGAAAAAAAGGATTTATTTGTAAAATACTGTTTGTCATTCATTAAAAAATATCTTTAAAAAAGCCAATGAAGAAATAGATTCATTTGTAAAACATTTTTAATTCATTGAAAAAATGGCAGCGTGGTTAATTGTTTATAAGTGTTCGTTTATTGGTGGAATAACCAATTGTTGGAATTGTAGAACGAGTAGTTATTATAAAAAAAGACAAGATTTTCTAAGGTATTTAAAAATGAATGTTTTAATAATTTTATTGTTTTATTTCCAAAACATATCGCTTTTAATTCATTGAAAAAGTATCTTTTAAAAAAATTATTGAAAATAAGGATTTATTTGTAAAATGGGTGTTCATTCATTGAAAAAATATATTTTTAAAAGTCAATGAAGAAATGGATTCATTTGTAAAACAATTTTTACAAATTCATTGAAAAAATATTTTTTTAAATGGCATTGAAAAACGGATTCATTTGAAACAAATATTTTTAGTTCTGTTGTGTTTCGACCAAACACTTTGGACTCAGACGAAAAAGAAACACGAATATGCAAGTCGGAGAACAATAAAAGTGTATTTAACTTCAAATAAATAAAAGCATAGAAAAAGTTGGTTGCAAAACAATTGTGTTTGCGGCTTTTTAAGAAGTCCAAAAAAAGTTATTTTAACGTCTTGGGTTTGAGGGGGTAAATTGCGTCTTATTATATAGAAAAAGATAATGAATCTTGATTATATACAAAAAGATAATGAATCTTTATTATATACAAAAAATAAAGAATCTTTATTATATACAAAAAATAAAGAATCTTTATTATATACAAAAAATAATGAATCTTTATTATATAGAAAAAGATAATGAATCTTGATTATATACAAAAAGATAATGAATATTTATTATATAAAAAAAGATAATGAATCTTTATTATATACAAACAGATAATGAATCTTTATTATATACAAACAGATAATGAATCTTTATTATATACAAAAAGGTAAAGAATCTTTATTATATTCAAAAAGATAATGAATCTTTATTATATACAAAAAGATAATGAATCTTTATTATATACAAAAAGATAAAGAATCTTTATTATATACAAAAAGATAATGAATCTTTATTATATACAAAAAGATAATGAATCTTTATTATATGCAAAAAGATAATGAATCTTTATTATATACAAAAAGATAAAGAATTATCTTTATTATATACAAAAAGATAATCTTTATTATATACAAAAAGATAATCTTTATTATATACAAAAAGATAATCTTTATTATATACAAAAAGATAATCTTTATTATATACAAAAAGATAATGAATCTTTATTATATATAAAAAGATAAAGAATCTTTATTATATACAAAAAGATAATGTATCTGCAGGTTATCTTCTCCAGTAGTATCAGCACTGTTAGAGGCGATGAATTGTTTTATCTGAAAAAATATTTCTGCACACATTCGGCCGATCCCAGTGCTTCCGTTTTCACTATCTGGTCTTGTTTTGTGCACAGGGCACCCGTTGTTATTGCAATTGAGACACTCATAATTTAGAGTTCTGCAGCTTAATATATCTGCTTAAGCTCCAGGAAGAGTGTGTTGCATGTTACACTTTTTAATAGTAGAGGTAAATCTTTATTTCGGTCTGTGTGATTCTTTATATTTTCATGTTTGACAACTGAGCTCTTCCCTACATTTCCATAATCTGGACTTATTGACCATCGCAATTTCTAAGGTTATTGTCAAATTGATTGCAGTAGCTTTGCCATTGAGAGTAACAAGGAAAAACAAGCGGTGTAAGTGTTTACATTTATCAGCTGATAAATAAGATCATGGTTGTAAGTGATGAGATGCCATGGTCAAAACTGTTCGAATGAATCAACAAATAAATGGTAGTGTAGTTTAACATGTGTTTGTGATACATTGTTGAATGAAGCCAATTGTGATTCTCTTTTTTACTTATGAGAAATGATATGTGTGTTTTCATTAAAAACAAAGAGACTTTCATCGCTGAAAGTTTATTTTAAGGACGAACCAGTGAATTATTTTTCTTTTCAATGACGTTGTTTTCTTTAATTTTCTCATCCAGGATTTTATTTTATTTGCGACAAAGTTGGATTAGTGATAGCAAAACATTTTCTTTTGATAAAAAATCCATGGGTTTTATGAGTTCTTAATTCTCTATTCTTTGTTGCTACAAATGATGGAGATACACGGATCTGCATAGATTTTATCAAGACTTTATATCTGAAATCGTCTCATTTCTGTCCTTCATCTTGGGTGCACGCATTATTTTTGTATTTTTTTATATTATTTTTATATATGATTATCTTATGGTTAACGACTGTTTTTTTTTTATTAATAGCTGATATTATGATGAGAAGTATCCGCATTGCAGGTCCCCTACAACAATAAAGAGAGCCTGAAGATATTCGAGGACGATGTTAAGTAAGCATTTCAGTTATTTCCAGTAAACATTTATTTTTTTCAGAATAGATTTTTATGTTTAAATAACTATAATGCATATGAACAATTATACACTCATTGTTATCAAGATTACAAGGAGTTCGTTTATGAGAACTTGAAATGTTAACATCGTTCACATGAATATGATTTCACATTGACTCATATGCCTCGTTATTTCTTGTTTATGAGAAGATGATAATTAACATTTTCAAAAGAATATGGGTCTGTGATTTCTCATGTGTTTCGTTAGATTTGATTTAGTTGAACATGCATAACCACACTGTCCACAAGAATATGGTTTGTCTTCAGAGTGAGTTCTTATATGTGCTGCTAGATTTGATGTAGTTGAACATGAATAATCACATTGTTCACAAGAATATGGTTTGTCTTCAGAGTGAGTTCTTATATGTGCTGCTAGATTTGATGTAGTTGAACATGAATAATCACACTGTCCACAAGAATATGGTTTGTCTTCAGAGTGAATTCTTATATGTGCTGCTAGATTTAATGTAGTTGAACATGAATGATCGCACTGTCCACAAGAATATGGTTTGTCTTCAGAGTGAATTCTTATATGTGCTGCTAGATTTGATGTAGTTGAACATGAATAATCACACTGTCCACAAGAATATGGTTTGTCTTCAGAGTGAATTCTTATATGTGCTGCTAGATTTGATGTAGTTGAACATGAATAACCACACTGTCCACAAGAATATGGTTTATCTTCAGAGTGAGTTCTTATATGTGTTGCTAGATTTGATATAGTTGAACATGAATAACCACACTGTCCACAAGAATATGGTTTGTCTTCAGAGTGATTTCTTATATGTGTTGCTAGATTTGATGTAGTTGAACATGAATAATCACACTGTCCACAAGAATATGGTTTGTCTTCAGAGTGAGTTCTTATATGTGTTGCTAGATTTGATGTAGTTGAACATGAATAATCACATTGTTCACAAGAGTATGGTTTGTCTTCAGAGTGAGTTCTTATATGTGCTGCTAGATTTGATGTAGTTGAACATGCATAACCACACTGTCCACAAGAATATGGTTTGTCTTCAGAGTGAGTTCTTATATGTGCTGCTAGATTTGAAGTAGTTGAACATGAATAATCACATTGTTCACAAGAATATGGTTTGTCTTCAGAGTGAGTTCTTATATGTGCTGCTAGATTTGATGTAGTTGAACATGAATAACCACACTGTCCACAAGAATATGGTTTGTCTTCAGAGTGAGTTCTTATATGTGCTGCTAGATTGTATGTAGTTGAACATGAATAATCACATTGTTCACAAGAGTATGGTTTTTCCTGAGAGTGAGTTCTTATATGTGCTGCTAGATTTGATGTAGTTAAACATGAATAATCACACAGTCCACAAGAATATGGTTTGTCTTCAGAGTGAGTTCTTATATGTGCTGCTAGATTTGATGTAGTTGAACATGAATAACCACACTGTCCACAAGAATATGGTTTGTCTTCAGAGTGAGTTCTTATATGTGTTGCTAGATTTGATGTAGTTGAACATGAATAATCACACTGTCCACAAGAATATGGTTTGTCTTCAGAGTGAGTTCTTATATGTGCTGCTAGATTTGATGTAGTTGAACATGAATAATCACACTGTCCACAAGAATATGGTTTGTCTTCAGAGTGAGTTCTTATATGTGCTGCTAGATTTGATGTAGTTGAACATGAATAACCACACTGTCCACAAGAATATGGTTTGTCTTCAGAGTGAGTTCTTATATGTGCTGCTAGATCTGATATAGTTGAACATGAATAACCACACTGTCCACAAGAATATGTTTTGTCTTCAGAGTGAGTTCTTATATGTGTTGCTAGATTTGAGGTAGTTGAACATGAATAACCACACTGTCCACAAGAATATGGTTTGTCTTCAGAGTGAGTTCTTATATGTGCTGCTAGATTTGATGTAGTTGAACATGAATAACCACACTGTCCACAAGAATATGGTTTGTCTTCAGAGTGAGTTCTTATATGTGTTGCTAGATTTGATGTAGTTGAACATGAATAACCACACTGTCCACAAGAATATGGTTTGTCTTCAGAGTGAGTTCTTATATGTGCTGCTAGATTGTATGTAGTTGAACATGAATAATCACATTGTTCACAAGAGTATGGTTTTTCCTGAGAGTGAGTTCTTATATGTGCTGCTAGATTTGATGTAGTTAAACATGAATAATCACACAGTCCACAAGAATATGGTTTGTCTTCAGAGTGAGTTCTTATATGTGCTGCTAGATTTGATGTAGTTGAACATGAATAACCACACTGTCCACAAGAATATGGTTTGTCTTCAGAGTGAGTTCTTATATGTGTTGCTAGATTTGATGTAGTTGAACATGAATAATCACACTGTCCACAAGAATATGGTTTGTCTTCAGAGTGAGTTCTTATATGTGCTGCTAGATTTGATGTAGTTGAACATGAATAATCACACTGTCCACAAGAATATGGTTTGTCTTCAGAGTGAGTTCTTATATGTGCTGCTAGATTTGATGTAGTTGAACATGAATAACCACACTGTCCACAAGAATATGGTTTGTCTTCAGAGTGAGTTCTTATATGTGCTGCTAGATCTGATGTAGTTGAACATGAATAACCACACTGTCCACAAGAATATGTTTTGTCTTCAGAGTGAGTTCTTATATGTGCTGCTAGATTTGATGTAGTTGAACATGAATAATCACATTGTTCACAAGAATATGGTTTATCTTCAGAGTGAGTTCTTATATGTGCTGCTAGATTTGATGTAGTTGAACATGAATAATCACACAGTCCACAAGAATATGGTTTGTCTTCAGAGTGAGTTCTTATATGTGCTGCTAGATTTGATGTAGTTGAACATGAATAACCACACTGTCCACAAGAATATGGTTTGTCCTCAGAGTGAGTTCTTATATGTGTTGCTAGATTTGATGTAGTTGAACATGAATAATCACACTGTCCACAAGAATATGGCTTGTCTTCAGAGTGAGTTCTCATATGTGCTGCTAGATTTGATGTAGTTGAACATGAATAACCACACTGTCCACAAGAATATGGTTTGTCTTCAGAGTGAGTTCTTATATGTGTTGCTAGATTTGATGTAGTTGAACATGCATAACCACATTGTTCACAAGAATATGGTTTGTCCTCAGAGTGAGTTCTTATATGTGTTGCTAGATTTGAGGTAGTTGAACATGAATAACCACACTGTCCACAAGAATATGGTTTGTCTTCAGAGTGAGTTCTTATATGTGCTGCTAGATTTGATGTAGTTGAACATGAATAACCACACTGTCCACAAGAATATGGTTTGTCTTCAGAGTGAGTTCTTATATGTGTTGCTAGATTTGATGTAGTTGAACATGAATAACCACACTGTCCACAAGAATATGGTTTGTCTTCAGAGTGAGTTCTTATATGTGCTGCTAGATTGTATGTAGTTGAACATGAATAATCACATTGTTCACAAGAGTATGGTTTTTCCTGAGAGTGAGTTCTTATATGTGCTGCTAGATTTGATGTAGTTAAACATGAATAATCACACAGTCCACAAGAATATGGTTTGTCTTCAGAGTGAGTTCTTATATGTGATGCTAGATTTGATGTAGTTGAACATGAATAACGACACTGTCCACAAGAATATGGTTTGTCTTCAGAGTGAGTTCTTATATGTGCTGCTAGATTTGAGGTAGTTGAACATGAATAATCACACTGTCCACAAGAATATGGTTTGTCTTCAGAGTGAGTTCTTATATGTGCTGCTAGATTTGATGTAGTTGAACATGAATAATCACACTGTCCACAAGAATATGGTTTGTCTTCAGAGTGAGTTCTTATATGTGTTGCTAGATTTGATGTAGTTGAACATGAATAATCACACTGTCCACAAGAATATGGTTTGTCTTCAGAGTGAGTTCTTATATGTGCTGCTAGATTTGATGTAGTTGAACATGAATAATCACACTCTCCACAAGAATATGGTTTGTCTCTAGAGTGAGTTCTTATATGTGCTGCTAGATTTGATGTAGTTGAACATGAATAATCACATTGTTCACAAGAGTATTGTTTGTCCTGAGAGTGAGTTCTTATATGTGCTGCTAGATTTGATGTAGTTGAACATGAATAACCACACTGTCCACAAGAATATGGTTTGTCTCTAGAGTGAGTTCTTATATGTGTTGCTAGATTTGATGTAGTTGAACATGAATAATCACATTGTTCACAAGAATATGGTTTGTCTTCAGAGTGAGTTCTTATACGTGCTGCTAGATTTGATGTAGTTGAACATGAATAATCACACAGTCCACAAGAATATGGTTTGTCTTCAGAGTGAGTTCTTATATGTGTTGCTAGATTTGATGTAGTTGAACATGAATAACCACACTGTCCACAAGAATATGGTTTGCCTTCAGAGTGAGTTCTTATATGTGTTGCTAGATTTGATGTAGTTGAACATGAATAATCACACTGTCCACAAGAATATGGTTTGTCTTCAGAGTGAGTTCTTATATGTGCTGCTAGATTTGATGTAGTTGAACATGAATAACCACACTGTCCACAAGAATATGGTTTGTCTTCAGAGTGAGTTCTTATATGTGCTGCTAGATTTGATGTAGTTGAACATGAATAATCACATTGTTCACAAGAATATGGTTTATCTTCAGAGTGAGTTCTTATATGTGCTGCTAGATTTGATGTAGTTGAACATGAATAACCACACTGTCCACAAGAATATGGTTTCTCTTCAGAGTGAGTTCTTATATGTGCTGCTAGATTTGATGTAGTTGAACATGAATAATCCCATTTTTCACAAGAATATGGCATTTCTCCAGTGTGCGTACTCCTATGCATCGCTAAAGTATGTTTTTCAGAACCTAAATATTGATATTGTTCACGAGAATATGGCGTGTCTCCAATGTGAGTACTCATATGCATCGCTAGATTTGGTTTCACTGAACATGGATATTTACATTGTTCCCAAGAATATGGCTTTTGTCCAGTGTTTTTCCTCATATTCATAGCTAGATTTGTTTTATCAGAACGTGAATGTCACGAGAATATTGTTTTCTTCCAGAATGAGTTGTTACAGGTTTCACAATTCAACACTAATGTTCAGCGTTCTTTATCATATGTTGCATTTGATTTTCTTTAGAAAAAATCGATACACATATTGTACAAAACTAAGAGTTGTCTCTTGTGTGGCTCATAATATGTTGCATTAGATGTATTAATCGAGAAGAGGAAAATTCACATGCCACTATATGGTTTATATTTACAGTGTACTTGCATGTTTTAATAATTATTATTTTGAGAAACAAGAATGAATAACAATAGTGTTATAACAAATTATTCAGGATGTTTTCTGGTAAATAAAAGAATTCGAGATATATTTTTGCCACAGATGTCGGTGTATATCTTCTAAACGCGAAAAGGATTTTCTCTGTAGCAAATATTAAAGAAAATATAGAGTCCTTCAAATTTAACTAACGCGTTAAAGCAGGAACATCTGCAAAGGAAAAAATAAATAAATTTTTATTATTTATTGCAAATATTATTTTTAAATGATTTTTGTATTAAAAAGATATTTTTTAATTTTTAAAGTTATTGAATTTGTTTGACACTTTTAGAAAATTATTTAGAGATTTACGTTTTATAATGATACAATATACCTATGATGAACATCTTTTGTACTGATGCAATCATAACTATGATAAATATTGTTTGTATTGATACAATCATAAATTTGATTAATGTCTTTTATATTGATACAATTATAACTATGATGAGCATTTTGATATTGATACAATCATAACTATGAAAAATATTATTTGTATTGATACAATCATAACAATGATTAATGTCTTTTATATTGACACAATCATACCTATGATGAACATCTGTTGTATTGATACAATCATAACTGATAAAAAATGTTTGTATTGATACAATCATAACTATGAATTAATGTCCTTTATATTGATACAATTATAACTATGGCGAATATCTTTTGTATTGATACAATCATAACTATGATGAGTATCTTTTATATTGATACAATCATAACCGTAATGAATATATTTGATATTGCTACAATCATAACTATGATGAATATCTTTTATATTGATACAATCATAACTATGATGAATATCTTTTATATTGATACAATCATAACCGTAATGAATATCTTTTATATTGATACAATAATAACTATGAATATCTTTTATATTGATACAATAACTATGATGAATATGTTTTATATTGATACAATCATAACTATGATGAATAATTTTTATATTGATACAATCATAGCTATGGTGAATATCTTTTTTATTGATACAATCATAACTATGATGAATATCTTTTATATTGATACAATCATAACTATGATGAATATCTTTTATATTGATACAATCTTAACTATGATGAATATCTTTTATATTGATACAATCATAACTGTGATGAATATCTTTGATATTGCTACAATCATAACTGTGATGAATATGTTTTATATTGATACAATCATAACTATGATGAGTATCTTTTATATTGATACAATCATAACTATGATGGATATCTTTTATATTGATACAATCATAACTATGATGAATATCTTGGATATTGATACAATCATAACTATGATGAATATTTTGGATATTGATACCATCATAACTATGATGAATATCTTGGATATTGATACAATCATAGCTATGATGAATATCTTTTATATTGATATCATCATAGCTATGATGAATATCTTGGATATTGATACAATCATAGCTATGATGAATATCTTTGATATTGATACAATCATAACCATGATGAATATCTTTGATATTGATACAATCATAGCTATGGTGAATATCTTTTATATTGATACAATCATAACTATGATGAATATCTTTTATATTGATACAATCATAACCATGATGAATATCTTTTATATTGATACAATCATAGCTATGATGAATATCTTTTATATTGATACAATCATAACTATAATGAATATCTTTGATATTGATACAATCATAACCACGATGAATATCTTTGATATTGATACAATCATAGCTATGGTGAATATCTTTTTTATTGATACAATCATAACTATGATGAATATCTTTTATATTGATACAATCATAACTATGATGAATATCTTTTATATTGATACAATCATAGCTATGATGAATATCTTTTATATTGATACAATCATAACTATGATGAATATCTTTGATATTGATACAATCATAACCATGATGAATATTTTTTATATTGATACAATCATAACTATGATGACTATCTTTTATATTGATACAATCATGATCTTTAAGAAAAATCACTTAACTTGTTATTATCATAATATTTCTGATTGTTTTTTGTTGCTATATCTAAGATCTGCTCGCTCTCCTGATTGAATGTACCCCCAGTCTTGAACAGGAGATCATCAGCTTTTCTTTTGACTATTCTGACATGTTAGCTTTTTTTATTCTTACCCTCCTTATTCTGTCCCATAAACCCGAGCAGCTTATCTTCTCAGCAATGGCCAGGAGGTTGATTTTATAGTGATACAATCATAATTACGATGAATTTTCCTGATTTTTTGTGAAAATTGGAAATATTTTAATATTCTAATAATATTAATCAGCTATAAACGAATAGCTCCACTCCGCTGCTTTGTTGATTCTTTAATAAAGGCAAGGTAAAAAGAGTAAATCCTGGCAAAAGATCCGATTTGGAGTTTCTTCATTGCCAGACTTTATTGATTACATGTTACAAAGTGAATTATAATTTATATATTTTATCATTGAAAAACAAGAATAAACATGGTTATGACATATATATATATATATATATATATATATATATATATATATATATATATGAGAGAGAGAGAGAGAGAGAGATTGATATAAGATTGCCATTAAGAAGATAATGTTTGAATTAAAAAAATTATTTAATTTATAATTAGGCGAAGACCAGTAATAGAAAATAAAACAAAATTAAGATAGAAAGGCAGGGTAAATATTGAATATAAGAAGTAATCTATATAATATATATATTAATCATTTCCAAAAAATATTTAACATAGTTATGAACCATATATATATATATATATATATATATATATATATATATATATATATATATAATATATATATATATGTGTGTGTGTGTGTGTGTAAAATATAAGTTCAAATAAAAATGAGTTTTTTATTAAAAGATAATTTATATATTAATCATTTAAAAACTAAGATTAAACATAGTTATGAGGCATATACACACACACACACATATATATATATATATATATATATATATATATATATATATATATATATATATATAGGTGTGTGTGCACACTCACACACAAAATATAATAATTTAAACTAAAATGAGCTTGTCATTAAAAGATAATGTTAGTATTATTAGTTTAAAATTAGGCTAAGACCAGTAATACAGAATTAAAAAAATAAAGTAAAATTCAGATTGAAACGATAAATTATTAAAAACTGACTATAAAAAGTTATCTCCCTTTCATTGCAAAAATACAAGAAAGATTAAAATTGAAAAAAAAACTTAAAAAGAATTTTAATTAAATGATTAACATAAACAGCAGGGGATGAAGAATATTTTAATTAATATTTTATTCAAATGAACCTTTTTAACTTTTGTTCATTCATAAGAAACAACAACTTAGCAAAAAATAAATATTTGAATAGAATCTAGAATTTGAAGATGTAATAGAGTAGTTGAGAAATAAATTAAATAAATTGTTAAGAATTATAACAAATAAATACAAAATTTTAAAAAGCATGCAAAATATTTAATTGTTGGAAATATCATTTAAAAAGTAAAAATACGAAAGTTGGAAAACCGATAGATGTGTAAGCCATCGAAAACATAAAAAAAAACAAAAAAGAGATCAGCTGCGTTGAATCTCTTTGAATATATGAAATGTACTCATATATGTATAATTAGGGTGTGTTTTATCGTATGATGAGTAGCTATGTCGGAATATTTTTAATGATATATTAAAAATTGTCCAAATAGTTACGAAACAATGTTTTCTCATCTATATTTTGTTGTTTGGATTTGTACGAAAATCTTAATCCTTAATATTAAATAATTGAGTCCAAAAATATTTCAAATTTGACTCAATGTTTATCTAAATCATAAAAAAATGTTTCATTAAAATTATTAATTTGTCGATGACCTTTCAATGTTGCCTCAATTCGAAAAATGTTTCGTTTAAATTATTCATCTGAAACAACCCGAAAAAAAAAATACTTGATAAAAATTTAATGTTGCTTTCAATACTAAATTGTTTTATTAAACTTATATTTCCTTACGCAGACTTTTAAATAATTATTTAGCGTTTCTACACTATTAGGACGAAATTTTGTAGTCGATAAATGGAGTTTTTAGATAAAAAAAAAGCAATGGTTTCTACTAATTTTTTTATGTTAATTCTAATAAATTACAATGTTAGCTTACAAATTATTCAGTCGAAATTACTTGAATATTATTGCATTATTAAACAAAACAACTTTAATCGTGTTAACAAGTGAAAAATTGCCACCATCTTGTTTAAATCAAAACGCAAAATTATCCCCCTTTTGAGCTCTCCTGTGTCTTATGACCGTTTTTTTTTCTAAATCTATGTTCTATTTTCTTTAATAAATGATTTTCCCCTTATCGATTTTCGTAATTTTTGGATATAATCATCTTAAAAATACGAGGAATACGAAGATACCATCGTCTTCATGTCAAATTCAGTATTACGATTTCCGAAAGTTTGTCTCAATAGTGTAGAAGCGCTCAAAAGTCGAATGTGCCGTTGCGCAACTATGTTTTATTGCCCGACGAAAAAAAAAAAAGAGAAAAAGATGCTGGAAAATTATATTTGTCAACTATTACTTAGGTAAAATATGCAACCAATTTGACATCATATAAAAGAGAGTAAAACGAAACGAATTTTAATTTTTAAAACAGCCCAAAAATATATTGCTTTCGACAAGTTTAATTATTATTCTACTTTAAATTATTTTTTTCGTCATTCTTGGAATTTATATTTATTTTTACCTGAAAAGTAAGTACGTAATTCTGTTCTCATCTGAAATGCGTTTTATAAAAGATCACTAATTTACAAACACACCGAGATATAAATGGTAAATTAAAAATATTCATTCACAATGGATGGCATTTAGAAAAATATTTATTAAAGAAATTTTCATTTTGTAAATTTTATTTCACAATAAAATAATATATATTTTTTTAAATTGGACTAAAAATAATTTTCAAAAATCATTTCAAATTTAACAATTTTTTTTGGCACTTGTATAGTTTAATCAAGACATTAAAAACTGAAAATATCGAAGATAAAAAAAAGGTTATAGTTTATGTATCCGTTTTGCACAGAAGATCTAAAAAAAAAAAAAAAAGTTCAATTAATTTGATAGAGTAAGTTTTTTTTATTTTTTATTTTTTTAACAGCGATAAATCACGTTTTTATGACAGCGCGTAGAAGGTAGAATCTTGGATTTTTTTTTTTAACACGCCACGGGGAAATAACTCAATTTAAAGCGCCAACACTCCCCATCCTTAATGCTAGCATTTATTCCTAAAAATCGAACCTTTTGTTTGGTATCAAAAATTGTTTTTTCGCTGTAAAAAAAAAAAATAAAAATAAATAAATAAATAAATAAAATAAAATTTTAAAAAATAAAAATAAACCAACCAAAAAAAATACTGGATGAAATTAAGTGAATTTCTTTTTTCAGAGTACTTCATTCCATACCGGATACGTACAATTGAAACATTTCCGATATTTTCATTTTTTTAATATCTTTAAAGGTACTTGTACAGTTTAATAAACTGTACAAGTACCTTTCTTTTTTCTTTTCAAAATTTTTAAATTATGAAATCTGTGTTTTTATAAACACTATTGGGAAATATTAAAATATAAGGTGCTTTTATTACATCTAAAGTCGAAATACAGTCTTTAAAATAAAACTAATTGTATCTAAAGCCGAAATACAAACTTTTCAAGTTAAACCAATGGTATCGACTTTATTGTCATGTCACAGTAATGAACATATACAAAAATTGCGAAAAACCAAAAGGTAGAAAAGTAAATATTAATTAAAAGATTTTGTCACTAAAAAAAAAAAATTAAAATAACAAAAAAAAAAAAATAACAAAAAGAAGAAGCAACACTTTTTTTTACTTATTGTTTAGATGAGATATTATATTGTTTTGGTATCTGTTGTTTTTATGGTTGTTTATCAAATTATAGATGAAACTACAGAATAGTTTTTTTTTAAGCCGCCGCTCTCTATGTTAAGCATAGGTTTTTAAATAACCCAATTATTTCAGTACGGTCCGTATTCTGTATAAGTACTAAAAAGTTCAGTTGTAATTTAATTTGAAAAAAGTAAAAGGGTTGTTAATATTTGTTCAATTTTGAATCACTTTTTAACACAAACTGATTTTTATTATCCCAATAAAACTGAAAATGAAGAAAAGAATATTTTTAATAGTAAATTTATTTCTATAAATTCATGTAGACATTTTTGAGGCACCGGTTTAAAATAGAGAACATGCAAGTCACAGTCGGCAACCATTTTGAATGGAAAACGACATATTTATCATTTAAAGTTCTTTACCATTTAAATTACTTTAAGCATGACTGTCTTCCGGCAAAGAAGAAATCGAGATTTCTATAGGAATAAAAAAAAAAAAATCTTATTTAATATGCATTAAATTATTAAAAGTTATGTAATAAAAAAAATACATTGAGTTAAAATACATTAAATTGTTAAAAGTTAGGAAATAAAATAAAACTACAATTGTTGGCACTAGTGCACTTATTGATCCAGTCTGAAATAATAACGTTATTATTTAAAAAGCCATTCTTTATAAGGGGAGGGTGTTTTGTACCTATTCTGTACTTTAACCTTACAATTGAATTTAAAAACATATCATAAAACTTTAATTAAACTTGGAAATACGATTTTAAAAATAGCGCGGATCAGTAAGTGCACTAGCACCCAATTGTTTTATATGCATTAAATTGTTAAAATTAGGAAATAAAAAAAAATATCAAAAAAATAAAAACTTACCTTTACTTATAGGTAATTAAATACGAAAAAAATGCCATGAAAATTCGATGATTTCTTTTTTGTTTCTGTTCAAAACTGTAAATTTTCTTCTTAGGATTTGTTTAGTAAATTCATACAAGTTCCATTCCGTGTGTCCAAATCATTTCGAAACAGCTTTTAAAAATGTTTAAATCAAAAACAGGATTGAAACGTGGATTAAAAAATTACTGAACGAATATTGAAAGATAAAATGAGATTAAAAAAAATGAGATTAAACAAAATTAAATGATAAGATAAATATATATAAAACTAAAAAAAATCAAGAAAAAAAGATACAAATTTATAATGAAACGTTGTAAATTCTTTAAAGTTCGTTAATTACGTGTGAATAAACGTTTTCCAATGATGTTTGCAACGTATTGTCCATTCATAAGACTACAATAATTAAAGGTTAAAAAAAACGAATAAAACTAAGATATCTTTGTTCTGTGTTAGTTATATGATAATGGTCAACAACAATACTGTCATGAAATTTGCATTTGCACTGCAAATCGGCACGACCGAAAGATGAGATAGGCAGGTACGATAGGCAATGTTATATTTATGTAAAAATAACACTTGTAAATATAGTTGCTAGATTTAATAAATGTCTGTAGCTAAATTTTTCAGGAAAAAAAGGCCAAGTTAAAAACGTTTTAAAAATCAAGGCATAAAAATGTTAAATTAAAAATTGTTTTTATTAAACATACAAGTACGATTGACAATGTTCAATTTATGTAAAAAAATTGACTTTAATAAATGTTTGTAGCTAAATTTTTCAGGAAAAATGTCCAAGTTAAAAACGTTTAAAAGAAATAAAACCAGAAAAATACCAAATTATTTTTTTTTTAATCATACTAACTTGTCCTGTTGTAAGATACGCTTAAATATATTTGAATTTATGCAAATTTCATATCCATTATTCTAACAGCGCCATTTCTATAGTGATTATTATAGTATACCTAATCCATAGTACTGGCCCGGTATACAGTACTGATTTCAAAAGATAAAAAATGACATGGGTGCCATCAGCTTGAATAGAAAGCAAAACATTTAACGGTCCAACTCCAGTCGAAATCATTCAAACGATCGTCAAATGGATGAGAAATAGTTAAATATGAAACGGCTTTAACGTTTAAATGTATATTTACGCATGCATGGAAAGACTATTTCATTGGATGTATACATGCAAATTGTCGATAATTATTTGCAATTTTAACACCTTAGCAATTATTTTTACCGACTAAATACCAAATCGAACTTGTTTCACAGTTTCAAATCACCTATATAAAATTGTGACGTCTGTATACCAAACATTGACAGAAGCGTTTTGTAGAGAAGTTCCGCACACAGTCAGAAGACTGGCGGGCTAAGCAGGATTATTATTATGATAATTATTGAATTCAAGAGATGATATCATTGATATTTGTAAAAAATAGAAACAGAATCTAATCAAGACGAAAGATATATTTAGAATAAAAATAAGTTGATGTTCTTACAACCAAGATTTTAGGTCGTACGAATCTTTATTTGCAGTTTTTCAAAGGATTCGTCAAATCACAATCAAACAGATAAGTTGTGTTAAAATTGAAAAAAAATATTGACAATTCGCATGTATAAGGCAGATTAAATTGCCGTTCCATGCATGCGTAAATATACATTTAATCGTTAAAATCGTTTCATTTTTTAATTATTTCTTATCCATTTCACGATAGTTGAAATGAAGCTGGAGCGCTAGATGTTTTGCTTTCTATTCAAGCTGATGGCACCCGAGTCATGTTTTTGTTAACTTTTGTAATCACTACTATATATCAGGTACAATATATTAATCAATAGGGTAATGGCTCTATAATATTGAATATGAAATCTGCGTGAACTAAAATATCATATTTAAGCGTAGTTTACGACCGGGACACGCTGGGTGGCATTACAATGTATTATACTATAAAAATCACTATTAAAATTGTCGTTATAAGAATGTTGAATTTTTGGGGTTTTTTTTTTCTTTAATTACATTTTCACCCCAAACAAGGCACATTGCCACTTTGGTGTAGGGGGCTACTATCAGGAGCAACACCTACTGAGGTCCTATGTAGGGATTTGGGCAGCAAGATGTCGGTTCACGTTACACTTGAACTTCTGCACGTCAGTACATTTGGGGAAGTAGGGACCTGGAATGGAATTCCAAAGTCTAGCGGTTCTGGGGAAGAAACTACTAGAGTAGAAAGATCTTTTACATCTAGGGATCTCTACAATGTGGGATTGGGATTTAGCAGCCTGTTGGGTTTGTCGAGGGTGTTCACGTCGTGGGGGCACAAGTGCTTGCAGTTCGTCAGAGCATTCACCACTAAAATACTTGTAGAACAGGCAGAGGGATGCAATATTTCGTCGATGGGACAAAGGCTGTAGGTGTATCAGAATTTTTGTATGAATTTTTGACACCCCTAACACGAAACTACAAATAAAATATAAAAAAACTCGTAATTTCTCTTTTAAAGGTGGGTTGTTTATTTTCTTTATGGATTATACTTCCAAAATAAACTATTAAAGTTGTATAAAAAGTATTAGAAATATTTAAAAAACAATAGTAATGAAATTAATTGAATGTTACGAGTTCAGTATTTTTCAATTTTTAAACTTTAAAAATCTATCAAAATTTTTCTAATGATTCTATTTTTACAATATTTTCAGGGTCAATGTGAAATTTTATGCTCTTTCCAATAAACCGAATATAATATTTTAGACAAACGTTTTTTTTTAATTCACGCCCCCCCCCCATTTTGAAATGTCTATTAAAAAGTAACTAATTAATTTATGCACCAAAGTTTTATATTATCACAAATTGAAGAGAAAAGATCAATAAATAATATATTCAAATTTAAAAACAAAAAAAGTAGTGTTTTTTAGAAATTTACATGTAAAGTCCGAAGTTTAAAACCTTTTTTTAAAAAAAAACACGTTGTTTGTTTTTGTGTGTTTTTTTTTAAATGAAACCTTGGTCCTTGCTCCTTTAATTGAAAAGACAAATTAGGGCCTGAATGACATTTTTCGAGGAGTTATAAGCTTCGAAAGATGGCGGGTGGAATTATTTAATAGTTTTCACGAAATTTCTGACACTGTTACAGAGGCTGAAGCTTAGATGCAAGTTCAGGGCAATATATCAGATTAGAGTTTCTAACAGTATTTTGTCTAGTTTTTATTTTTAACCCATCCCCCCAAACTTACCGTGTGAAAGAGAGAGAGTCGGCCGCCATTTTTGACTTTCCAATACATCGATAAACACAAATACGAAATCTGCATAAATTAAAATATATTTAAGCGTATCTTATGACTGGACAAGTTTATATGATTAACAAAAACAATTTTCAATTTAGCATTTTTATGACTTCGTGTTTTTAAATGTTTTTAACTTAGCTCCCCCCCCGAATAATTTAGCTACAAACATTTATTAAAGTCCAACAATCCTATTCACTGGTGCCATTTTTTTTTTTTTTTACATAAATTAAACATTGCCAATCGTACCTGCCTATCTGATCTTTTAGTCGTGCCGACTTGCAGTGCGAAGGCAAATTTCGTGACAGTGTTGTTGTTGTTGTCGACCGTTAACATATAACTAACGCAGAACAAATATATCTTTATTTTATTCGTTTATTTTTTTTTTAATTTAGCATTTTTATGACTTGATTTTTAAAGGTTTTTAACTTGGCTTTTTTTTCTTTATGAAAAATTTAGCTACAGCCATTTATTAAATTCCAGCAACCATATTTAGTGGTGCCATCTTTACATAAATATAACATTGCCCATCGTGCCTGCCTATCTTATCTTTCGATGGTGGCAAGTCCCAGTGCAAATGATTGATTTTTAAACGTTTGTAGCTTGGCTTTCATTTTTCCTCATGGAAAATTTAGTTACAGGCATTTATTAAAGTCCAGCAACCATATTTAGTGGTGCCATTCTTAAATATAACATTGTCCATCGTGCCTGCTTATCTTATCTTTCGATGGTTGCGAGTCCCAGTGCAAAAGCAAATTTCGTGACAGTGTTGTTGTGTTGACCGTTAGCATATAATTAATGCAGAACAAAGATATCTTAATTTTATTCGTTTTTTTACCTTTAATTATTTTCGTCTTTTGAATGGACAATACGTTGCAAACATCATCGGAAAACGTTTACTCACACGTAATTAACGAACTTTTAAGAATTCACAACGTTTCATTATAATCGTTTTTCGTTTTTATATCTTTTAATCTTTTTTAATCTTTATATTTTAATTTTAATTTTTCAATATTCGTTCAGTCATTTTTTTTTATCTACGTTTTAATCGTGTTTTTGATTTAAACATTTTAAAAGCTTTTTTCTTAATGATATGGACACGCAGAATCGAATTTGTATGAATTTACCAAAAGAATTCTAAGGCACCAAACAAAATTGACAGTCTTGAACAAAAACAAAAAAGAAATCATCCAATTTTCATGGCCTTTTTTTTTCGTATTGAATTGCTTGGAAGTAAAGGTAAGTTTTTATTTTTTTATATTTTATTCCTTAACAATTAACAAATTTAATGCATTTAAAATAAGATTTTTTTTATTTCTATGAAAATTTTGATTTCTTTTTTACCAGATCTTGCGTTTACCAGGTCTTGCTTTAAAAATTTGTTTAAATGGTAAAGAAATTTGGTACTAGTGCAGAGATAGGTGTGTCAGAAATTTCGTGAAAATAGTGAATGATTCCACCTCATCTTTCCAAGCTTATAATTCCTCGAACTATAAAATTCAAGCCCTAACCTTTTTCAATTAAAGGGGCAAGGACCAAGATTTCATTAAAAAAAAAAAAAAACAACGTGTTTTAAACTTCGGACTTTACAGGTAAATTTCTAAAAAAAACAGTTATTTTTTTTTTGCTTTAAATTTGAATATATTATTTATTGATCTTTTCTCTTCAATTTGTGATATATAACACTTTGGTGAGTAAATTAATTATTTACTTAATAGACATTTCAAAATGAAAGGCGTGAATTATTCGACCCACTGTCTTTCCAAGCTTATAATTCCTCGAAAAATGTAATTCAAGCCCTTATTTTTTTTTCAATTAAAGGAGCAAGGACCAAGGTTCCATTAAAGAAAAAAAAAACAAATAACGTGGTTAAAAAAAAAAAAGTTTTAAACTTCAAACTTTACAGGTAAAATTAAAAAAAAACACTACGTTTTTTTTTTTTTTTTTTTAAATTTGAATATATTATTTATTGACCTTTTCTCTTCAATTTGTGAGTAAATTAATTATTTACTTTTCGGTGAGTAAATTAATTATGTACTTTTTAAGGTATTATTATACAAACACCGTGACAGCGTTAGGGTTAGGGTTTAGGGTTGGGTTAGGGTTAGGGTTAATTCGCTGTCACGGTGTTTGTATAAATTTACCCTTTTTAATAGAAACTTGAAAATGGGGGGGGGGCGTGAATTTAAAGATAAAACGTTGGTCTAAAATATTATATTCGGTTTATTGGAAAGAACATAAAATTTCACATTGACCCTGAAAATATCGTAAAAATAGAATCAATAGAAAAATTTTGATAGATTTTTTAAAGTTTAAAAATTGAAAAATATTGAGTTCGGAAAATTCATTACTTTTTTTTTTTTTTTAATATTACTATTACTTTTAAAACAACTTTAATAGTTTGTTTTGGAAGTATAATCTATAAAGAAAATAAATAACCCACTTTTAACAGAGAAATTAAGAGATTTTTATATTTTATTCGCAGTTTCGTGTTAGGGGTTTCAAAAATTCCTACAAACATTCTGATACACCCAGTGCAGAGAGTGATCCGCGCTATTTTTTAAATCATATTTCCACATTTTAATTAAAGTTGGGACTAGTGCAGATAGTGATCTGAATGTAAATAATAACGTTATTTAAAAAAAACATTCTTAACATGGGGAGGGTGTTTTGTACCTATTCTATACTTTTAACCTTACAATTGAATAAAAAAAATACATCATAAAACTTTAAGGTACTAGTGCAGAGAGTGATCCGCGCTATTTTTAAAATCGTATTTCCAAGTTTAATTAACTATAATAAGTATGGGTTTCTAAATAACCCAATTATTTCAGCACGGCCCGTATTTTGTATAATTACTCGAAAGTTGTAATTTAATTTGTAAGGAGTAAATGGGTTATTAATATTTGTTCAATTTCGGATCAATTTATAACACGAAGTGATTTTTATTTTCCCATTAAAATAGAAAATAAAAATATTTTTAATAGTAAATTGCTTTCTGTATACATTTTGGGGAACCGTTTTAAAATAGCAAACGTATAAGTGGCCTTCACAGTCGGCAGCCATTTTGAGTGGAAAATTACACATTTACCAATTAAATTTCTGGTACTAGTGCAGAGAGTTATTTTAAAAGCCATTCTTAACATGGGGAGGGTGTTTTGTACCTATTCTATACTTTAACCTTACAATTGAATAAAAAATACATCATAAAACTTTAATTAAGCTTGGAAATACGATTTAAAAAATAGCGCGGATCACTCTCTGCACTAGTACCACAACTTTCGAGTACTTATACAAAATACGGGCCGTGCTGAAATAAAAAAAAAACAAAACAAAACAAAACAAAAAAAAACTACTTGATAAAATTAAGTGAAATTCTTTTCCGGAGAACTTCGTTCCATAACGCATACGTACAATATAACCTTTTTTCGATATTTTCCTTTTTTAATGTCTTGACTAAACTGTACAAGTGCCCAAATTATTCAGGAATATATTATACGGCATTACGCTGAGGTGTAAACAAAAAACAAATAAAGTATAATATGATTTTTTTATTCGGAAAAACGCTGTTTATGAAGAGATAGATTTAATAAGAACTTTGGCTTTCTTTTAGTTTGGCATCCCCGTTGTTCTGAGATACTGGGAACATGGCGGTGTATGCGAAAAATTCTCTCCTCGGCAATGTTCTAAGTCAAACGTCAATGAAAAAAAAAAACAAGATGTTTTTTTTTTTCATTGAAATTACAAACTTTATTTGAACTTTTAAACAAAGTTTTACGAACATAAAAAATAGATTTTATACACCTTTTATAATAAAAAATTTAAAAATTTATTTAACCAAAATATATGATGAAAAATCGTCCCCTTATTTTGCACACACTGAAGAATTTATTTTTTTTTACAGAAAGTAATGGCGAAACTGTATGAAAAACAAATAATTCATGAATATATTATATGGAATACGCCATTACTATGAGGTATAATAAATAAATAAATGAATAAAGTATACTGGGATTTTTTTTTTAATTCGGAAAAATGCTTTTTATGAAAAGATAGATTTAATAATAATTTTGGCTTTGTTTTACTTTGGCATCCCCGTTCTTCTGAGATACTGGGAATATGGCGGTGTATGCGAAATATTCGTCCTCGGCAATGTTTTAAGTCAAACGTCAATGTTAGTTTTATTTTAAAAGAAAAGAAAAACGAGATGGTTTTTTTTCACTTGCCTTACAAACTTTATTTGAACTTTTAAACAAAATTTCACATTCATAAAATATAGACTTCATACACCTTGGATATGTTCATTACTGTGGCATGACAATAGAGTTAGATACCATTGTTTTAACTTGAAAGTTTGTATTTCGGCTTTAGATACAATTAGTTTTATTTTAAAGTCTGTATTTCTTTTTTTATTTTTTTTATTACATTTTCACCCCAAACAAGGCACATTGCCACTCAGGTGTAGGGGGCTACTATCAGGGTCAGCAACTACTGGGGCACTATGTAGGGATTTGGGCAGCAAGATGTCGGTTCACGTTACACTTGAACTTCTGCACGTCAGTACACTTGGGGAAGCAGGGACCTGGAATGGAATTCCAAAGTCTAGCGGTTCTGGGGAAGAAACTACTAGAGTAGAAAGATCTTTTACATCTAGGGATCTCTACAATGTGGGGGTGGGATTTAGCAGCCTGTCGGGTTTGTCGAGGGTGTTCACGTCGTGGGGGCACAAGTGCTTGCAGTTCGTCAGAGCATTCTCCAATAAAATACTTTTAGAACAGGCAGAGGGATGCAACATTTCGTCGATAGGACAGAGGCTGAAGCTTAGATGCCAGTTCAGGGCCTATCAGATTGGCGACTCTTTTTTTTAACCTTGTCTAGGAGCGAGAGACTAGTAGCAGACGCACCAGCCCATATACCACTATCTGCCGGTCACTGAGGTGTGACCGACAGACGTGTTATAGTAAATGTCTTAAAGCGGTCTCATGAAGATATGAAGATGGGCCAGTCATTAGGGTCTGTGTAGTAAGAAGAAAATCATACCTGAGATGTTGGATCTGGGTGTGGCTCCTTTCTTCTCTCAAGATGATCTCTTCACCCTGGTGGCATTCTGGTGGGAATCTTCATCTCTTTGTCCTCAGGGCCGCCTTTCGACTTCAGACATTTATGAAGGCATTCATGGCAGACACAAGAAAAATGACACGCGACACAATTGTAATATACATAAGGTATAACTATTTTATTTTACATTAGAGATACAATATATATTACAAAAAAAAACAATTTACAATTAATTTTTACAATTAAAACTGGATGATAGGCTTTTCGAAGCTAACTAACCTACCCTAACTAGTGTTGAGGGAGGGGGTTCCCCCTCCTTCATTTACGGAGAAACAGGCTATGCGTCCTCACATCATGGTGGTCGTTCAGGAAAGAGACAGAAAGATAGCAAGGGAATTATGGGAAGGGATTTCTTTGTATCTCTACGCTCATGGACAATTTACCACCCGTCCATGCTGCAGAGTGTGTTAGAAACAGTGGCACAAGGAAATAGTGCCACATCCCTCCCTATGCAATCCGAAATTTATGAGTATTCATAAATTTCAGAAGTCCCTAATTTTCCGTGAATGGTGCGTCAACCGGCCGTCAGCAATCAATGTCCCCATGCTCTACGTTCCATCAGGAACTCAGTGAAGCAAGTTATCTTTTTCCACCAGGCTCCTGGTAGACTGGTATACTGCTTCAAATACCAGAGAGGGTAATCATCCTCGCCCTCCATCGAGGCAATGGCATCATGATTTCAGTAACTGGATTTACACTTTCTTAAGCAACCAGTATAATATTTTTTAACAAAGCCGGATTTTACGTGAGTTCATTACGCCGAGCTATACGTATTTCACTAAGCTGGATTCTCCGTTTATCACGCCGACCTATACGTATTTCACTAAGCCGGATTTTACGTGAGTTTATCACGCCGACCTATACGTATTTGACTAAGCCGGATTCTACGTGAGTTTATCACGCCGACCTATACGTATTTGACTAAGCCGGATTCTACGTGAGTTTATCACGCCAACCTATACGTATTTGACTAAGCCGGATTCTACGTGAGTTTATCACGCCGACCTATACGTTTTTTAATTTAGTCTGCATAACATTATTTTCGTAACTGGATTTACGCTCCCTTCAGCAACCAGTATAATGTATTTTAACCAAGTCGGAGTTACGTGACCTCATCACGCCGACCTATATGTATTCCAAGTTATTACTTCAGTTACTGGACTTAAGCTCTCTTCAGCAACCAGCATAATGTATTTTAAATAAGTCGGAGTTACGTGACCTCATCACGCCGACCTATATGGATTTAGTAAAACCTCGGTCTTCAGAGGTTCTAATCCAATTTAATTCTGTTAGAGCAAGGAGTCTGCCGCCGAGCGACCAATAAAAACTATCCACCACGGAATATTTATTAATTATATAAAGAATTAATTAAGAAGGGCACTCAGCCTTCATGAGTTAGAATACTCAATTAGGGGGGGGGAATTCCAAAAATAAACAATTCAGAAACCTGGTATACATTACATCAATGAAATAGGGTGTTAACAATTTTTTTTCTTAAAAAAGAAAACATTTTTTAAAAATCATTTTAGAGCACCTCAGTCACAATTAGAATTTGTTTACACAATGCAAACGCATTTCAGTTATTACATTAATAATTAACTTTTTTTAAAACAATCTTCTCAAAAGGTCATAAACTTCGAATAGACCCATTTTTCGTAATACAATTCAAAAATTATTCCAAACATTTGGTTCATCATTAATATTAATCTTCCTAAAAGATCATAGAAAATTCATTTTGAATCAATTTGCCCTTCACAATGAGATTCAGAGACATCCCAAAACGTTTTCATTTCGTAATAATTATTTTTATTTAATTGATTCATAAAAATCATTTCTTCTTTTAGACCATTATCAAGGTCATTTCGAATTCAGAAACTTTTCACGTTAATTAACTTTTTTTTCAAAGTAATTATTTTATTATTTAAAGGCAACTCTTTTCCTAAACTCACTCACAAGGATTATTTAGAATTAATAAACTCCCGCCACACCTGGGAGTTACATTAGTTAATGACCAGTTCTGTATAGTTAACAGATCGAAAAAATTAAAGTTTCAATTAAAGAGAGATCTTTCTAGACTGAGGAAATCTTTTTTTCTTAATAATTAATTCAATTTTACGTATATACTCCTCAGTCAATATTTCAGGGACCCCTATCATACGGTCCAATTTCAAATAAACCTTCAATTAAAGAATTTGCTCGAATAATTCTTCCTTAAAATCATCTAGAATTCAGGAAAATTTCTTTCGTTAGTCAAATAATATTTCCTTAGAAATTATTAAAAATTCAGAGAATATTCGAAATGTAATAGCGTAATTTTTCTTTAAAAAAACTATGAACATTTCAGAGAACTCTTAAAAAATTAACGTAATCATGTAACAGTTGGCTTTTCCAAACACTCGAAGATTTCAAAAAAAAAATTTCTGTTTAATAATTTTCTCTCTTTTTATTTTTAATAAAAAAAAACAATTGAAGACATCATTTAATGTAATCTAAACAAGCATAAATAATTTTGTTCTTTAAACTTGCTAGAAAAATAAAAAAAAAACTCCAAGTTAATTCGTTATTATATGCCCTCCTGCAATCAGCCATGGAGGTTTAGCTATACAATCATTAAAACGCAAGAGTAGAGAAAGAGAATGAGGGGGAAAAGAAGGGGATAGAGACAGAGCGGTGCCATTACACACCCCACCACCCTCATGATATCATTACGTAATAACAAAAAAATCTTCGACAATTTTAAAAGTCACTCTGTCGTCCTTACAGACCCTAACAGGTAAGGGAATGAGAGAGAGAGAGAAGAAGAAGAGAGAGAGAGAGAGAGGCAGCTAGTGTTGTTCTCCCACCCATTCCTTAACACCCTCGCACAAGGAAATAGTGCCACACCCAGATGTGACAACAATATTCCATACATGGGCGAATGATGGCCTTATAGAGATACAGGATACTTTCAGGTGTAAGTAGTTTTCTAGCACGGTAGAGAGAGCCTACATTTTTTGCAGCGGCCGTGGCAATGTTTTCAATATAATTGTTCCAGCTCATGTTTCCTGTGAACGTTAGGCAAAGCAGTTTGAAAGATGTACTCTCAGACAGGGAGTCACTGGCCATTGCTATTGGTGGCAGAGAAGGTTTCAGAGGCAGTTTTGTCGGGGAGGTCATTAATAAATATCAGGAACAATAGAGGTCCAATAATAGACCCCTGAGGCACTCCCGCCTTTATATCACACTGTTTAGATGTTCGACCGTTTGGGACAACTTGGATTTTTCTCTTGTCTAAGAAGGATTCAATTATGCTAAGTATTCTACCAGTGATACCGTATGATTTAATTTTCCTGAGGAAACCCTTGTGCCATACCCTGTCAAAAGCCTTACATATATCTAGAGCTACCGCTCTGCCCTCCCCCGCTTTGTCCAGTGAATGGTATATACGTTCAGAGATTACAGTGAGAATGTCAGCTGTGGAACGGGCTTGTCTAAATCCATATTGTTTGTCAGTCAGAAGTTTAGCGTCTGTAAGCTGCCGGACTAGAGCATGGTTAATTATGGTCTCAAATATTTTGGCAAAAAGTGGGAGGAGGCTAATGGAGCGATAATTTAATGGGTCAGTTCTTTCGCCAGAATTCTTGAATATTGGTACCACTGAAGCGGTTTTCCAACAGCCCAGAAAGCATGATTCATTAAGGCATTTGTTGTAGAGTTTGGAGAGAACTGGAGCTACTTCGGCTGAGCACTTTTTTAATAGCAGAGCTGGGATGAGATCAGGTACGCATGCTTTTGAAGTGTCAATATTTTTTGTGATACCGTGTACCTGAGCAGGGGTGATTTTTAGATCGTCTAGCGTGGCGTCTGTCCGCAAAGGAAAGTCAGGCAGAGGGTGGTTGGAAGGGTCCAGTCTGGAGTTCGTAGCAAACCGGCTGGCAAGCATATTAGCTTTGTCGGTTGCTGAGCAAACAACCTCGTGATTGTTGGTTAGTGGGGGAATTGTTGATTGCCCATTGTTTACTACACTGTTGAAGATTTTCCAGAAGTCACGATTTCCTAATTTTTGTGCTTCGATGCGTTTTTTAGTGGTTTCAGTAAATTCTCTCTTGGCTGTCGCTATTTCTTTCTTAACGTTATTTCTCGCTTCTATGTACTTCTGTTCGTTTGAACTGGACTTATGTCTGTTAAATCTGCGGTATGCTTGCTGGCTTTGAGCAATGGCAGTTGCGCAAGTCGAAGTAAACCATTGGGGAGAGTGGGGATTGCTATAAAATTTCCACACGGGACCATGTGCTTCCATTGCTGTTTTGAACCATTCAGTGGTCTCATTTGCGCACTGTTCGGCAGGAAGAGAAAAAATATTTCCCCATGGGGCATCTCTGATAAGATCTCTGATGGCTTCCCAGTACGCCTTTTTAAAATATCTCGGTGTTTTTGAGCACTGGCTCTTCAGTTTTGGGTCTAGAATTTAGGGCGATTTCTACCATTATCACTGCATGGTCAGTGTTCCCGAGTGGGCTGTTAGCATTTGTTGTACAATCCTCAGGAACTGTAGTCAGAAACAGATCTAGAAGTGATGCTTGTTGTTCTTGCTGATCAGGGAAACGGGTTGGAAACGTAACTATTTGTGATAGGGAGTGAGATATAGCAAAACTATGTGTTGTGCTGCCCGCTGCATCTGTGTGAGTAGAGAATCCAAGCCAGTTTTTGTGGTGAACATTAAAGTCACCAAATACATGGACTTGGGCGCTAGTGTCGAGGGAGAGTGCTGTTTCTATACTGTCGGAGACTTTGTTTATTATGGTGCAGTCCTGGGTCGAGGAAGAGCGGTAGAGAAAATAAAAGTAGCTAATGTTGCGTTTTATGTTTAGTCTAAAGCACATAAAGGCTTGATCGTCCGTTTCTAGGTTTGTTTCTCTAGTCAGAGGGAGGGTATTACGAATGTAGACTGCAGGTCCGTGCATATGTCTGTCAGAGTTCTTACGGCAAAGTTGGAGATAGCCAGGCATGTTAAAGTAGTTAGAGGGGGTGGACGAGTGTAGGTTAGTCTCGCTTGGTGATAAGATATCCTGGGTATTTGTTAGGAGAAATGCTTCAATATCAGATAAATTAGTTCTAAGACCACGGATGTTAGTGAATGCAAGCCTCAAGGGAGGAGGCAAGTTGAATTTCGACTTTACATGTAATAAAAGCACCTTATATTTAAATATTTCCCAATACTGTTTAATAAAACACATATTTTATTATTTAAAAATTTTAAAAATAAAAAAAAATAAAGGTACTTATACAGTTTAATAAAGATAATACAAAATGAAAATATCGAAAAAAAGTTTCAATTGTACGCATCCGTTATGGTATGTAGTACTCCGGAAAAAAAGAAAACACTAAATTTCATCAAGTATTGTTTTTCTTTTCTTTTTTTACAGCATAAAAACAATTCATGATACCAAACAAAAGGTTAAATTTTTAGGTAGAAAAGCTAGAATTAAGAATGGGGATGTAAGGTTGAAGCTTAAAATTGAGTTATCTCCCGTGGCGTGTTCAAAAAATTCCAATATGTCTACCTTCAACGTGCTGTCATAAAAACGGGGGTTTCCGCTGTAAAAAAATAAATAAATAAAAAATAAACGATAAAAAAATAACGAAAAATCTTACTGGATCAAAGTAAGTGATTTTTTTTAACTTTTTTTTTTTTTTTAGATTTTCTGTCCAAAACGGATACGTACCATATAACCTTTTTTTTCAGTTTTTAATGTGTTGATTAAACTTTACAAGTGCAAAAAATAAATGTAAAATTTGAAATCTTTTTATTATTTTTAGTCCAATTTAAAAAAAAATGATTTATTTTATTGTGAAACAAAATTTACAGAATTTCACATGAAAACGATGGTATCTACATATTCTTCGTTTATTTTTAAGTTCATTATATCCTCAAATTATGAAAATCGATAAGGGCAAAGATCATTTATTAAATAAAATAGAAAATTGATTTGGAAGAAAACGGTAGTAAGACATAGGAGAGCCCAAAAGGAGGATAATTTTGCGTTTTGATTTAAACAAGATGGCGACAATTTTGCACTTGTTAACACGATTAAAGTTGTTTTGTTTTATAATGCAGTAATATTCAAGTAATTTCGACTAAATAATTTGGAAGTTATCTTGTAATTTATTAGAACTGACATAAAAAAAATCAGTAGAAACCATTGCTTTTTTATCTGAAAACTCCATTTATCGATTACAAAATTGTGTCCTAATAGTGTAGAAGCGCTAAATAATTATTTAAAAGTCTGCATAAGGAAATATAATTTTAATAAAACAATTTAATAATAAAAAGCAACATTGGATTGTTATGAAGTAATTTTATTTTCGGGAGAGATGAACAATTTAAATGAAACATTTTTTTTCAAATTAAAACAACATTAAAAGGTCAACACCAAATAAATGAAACCATTTTATTCCGATTTAGATCAACATTGGATTTTTTCCGAAACATTTTTTGAATTGAAGTATAATTGTGGTATTTGTTGGACCGAGAAGCGCCAACAGGCGCCAGTTTAGTGAAACGAACAAACTATGATGGCCACCGTCCGCATACTGCAAAATTGCCTAAAATACTAAAAGACTTAGTTTAAAAAGAAAATTTATAACATTATATAATTAATTTTTGATGCTGCAATATTTTAAGTTAAAAATTTATCATATTTTTACTAGAATATCTTTTCCAGTTTTAACAAGTAGTCTTTTACTTTTCCACGTTTAAGTTTAAGCATATTACTTTTCATGCTCGCATTTTTCTATTGTAATATATATATATATATATATATATATATATATATATATATATATATATTATATATATATGTCTTGGAAGTTTTAGAAAACCATCTAGTCAGTAAGTCATTTAATCACCTGCAATCACTGCATCAACTCTCTCTCGAATTTACTATAATACCAATAATTTATTTTTCAAGGGATCATCAGTTGTTTACCATGAAACACTGTTTCGGGGATTTAAAAACAAAACAGTATATTACATCATGGCTCGCCAGCAGTGTTGATCAAGAACCATCACCCTTAATCTTAGGAAGAAGACATATTACAAACATTTGATCCAATTTCCTATTCTTAATTGCAATTACTAACCTTTTCATAGTATAAAAATGAATTTCTTACCTGTGCGATTCATCAATTTTCACATTTAAAATGGATTATATTTATTTGCTGTCCACTCAGCAAAATGTGGCACAAGGCCGGAAAGTGGTAACCCAGCAGGCTCCCCTAAAGGAGGGGCACTCCTGCAATTTTAAAAATTGCCTGAGTAACCCCGTCGGCATTCCCCGGTCGGGGCGCCTCAGGCAGCAAGCAATAAACTTGCCCCACCGGAAAGCCCAGTGGCAAGGCCTGGGAGGGTGGACCTCCTAGGTATTACCCAGGCGGTGTACCTCAGTCCAACAGGTGCTGGGCCAGTCTCCAGCCCCTCACCTGTTGAGCTGAGTGTCAAGTGACGGATCCTTGACTGGTACTATCCATTTAAAATGGATACATTTTTTAATTTTTTTAATTTATCAGTCTTGTATTTATAAGATTAGGATTAATCCATTTAACTACTTATCACCCCCACTATGATTAGTATTTAGTATATTTACATTCTTATTTAAAATTAGATATATAAATGTTAAAAATATTTTTACATATATACATTTTTTTTATAATATAAATTTATTATATGTAATTATGAATACATTTTATACATTGCTAATATAGTTTTGTGTTTCCTTTATTAATATAGTCTGGTTTATCTTAAACGATTCAAAAGCATCAGGATAACGAACAAATGCTTTATTTAACTGTTTTAATATTTTATTTTTATCCCCACCTTGTTTTATCATCCTTATATATATATATATATATATATATATATATATATATATATATATATGGTTTACCCAAATTTGTGATATGTACAAAATTCCCGTAATGTTTATATACTAATAAAAGAGTCAAATTTTATATATTTTTTGACTCAATTATTGAAGATTTTCGTACAAATCAAAACAACAAAATATCACATGATCATACAATTGTGTCGTACCTATTTGAGCAATTTTGAATATATCATTAATAAATACTCCAACATAGCTACTCATCATACGATAAAATACACTCTAATTATATATATATGAATACATTCCATATATTCAAAGAGATTCAACGCAGCTTATCTATTTTTTTGTTTGTTTATTTTTTATGTTTTCGATGGCTTACAGATCTATCGGTTTTCCAACTCTCGTATTTTTACTTTTTAAATGATATTTCCAACAATTAAATATTTTGCATGTTTTTTCAAATTTTTATTTCATTTTTTTATTTATTATAATTCTTAACAATTTAATTTATTTCTCAAATACTAGACTACATCTTCAAATGTTAGATTCTATTCAAATATTATTTTTTGCTTAATTGTTGTTTCTTATGAATGAACAGAAGTTAAAAAGGTTCATTTGAATAAAATATTAATTAAAATATTCTTCATCCCCTGCTGGTTATGTTAATCATTTAATTAAAATTATTTTTATTCTTAAGTTTTTTTTTTTAAATTTAATCTTTCTTGTACATTTGCGATAAAAGGGAGATAACTTTTTATAGTCAGTTTTTACCAATTTATCGTTTCCATCTGAATTTTGCTTTATTTTTTATCGTTTCTATCTGAATTCTTAAAAAAAAATCTTGTATTAATAGTCTTAGCCTAATTTTGAATTAATAATACTAACATTATCTTTTAATGACAATCTCATTTTAATGTAAACTTACTATATTTTGTGTATGTATGTACACACACACAGACACATACACACACATATATTAGTGATGGGACGATTCCAAAATGTTTCCCGATTCCGATACAATTACCAATTCCATTTCAAAATTTCCGATTCCGATTCTTTTAAAATGTATACATATTTAATTACAGATGTGTTTTGTTTTTGTTTTGTTTCTTTAATATCTTATCAAATTATAACATAAACCCCTGGTTAATGTCCGCGTATATTTTTCTCAAATGTTTTCCTCTGTATTTTATTAAAAAGTAGTTTTGTTTTTACAGATGGTTTTCAATCTCGGGAACATGGAATTTCCCTAATAAATCGCTTAATTGATATCAAAGGGAAGCAATCTATTATATTTCGACCAAAATCAATGCTAATGGCGTAGTTTAGATTGACTGTTTCGAATGCCTCGAATGAATGCTTTTAGCGATAAAAACAAACCTAATTGATGAAATTAAGTGAAAAAAATCTTTTTGAGAACTTCATTCCATAACCGATACTCAGAATATAATTGTTTTTGTTTTATTTTTAATTTTCGTTTTTTTTTAATGGGGGACGTAAACTGCACAAGTACAGCGATCATTTTAAAATTTAGAGGGTGAGATCCGTTTCAAATATAAATTTAACCTAAAATGATCATCGTTTCTGGCCACCCCAATTCTTTATGATAATTTTTTTTATGGATAAATTGTTTTCCACTAAATTAAGTTCGATTTGCAACGTTGTAAAACCATGTGTAATCGCTTAAAAAGTAGACACCCACTCCTCCAATAAGCGCATATAGTTTAAAATTGGTAACACACTACAAGAATTTGGAAAAGCTGCTCATTTTACGTTACATTTATTTGTGAAATTGACCCTCTATTTTAAATTCCTAATCGCTTCATATTTATTTATTTTTTATAATCATGAGTATTTATAGGCAATGTTTATATTTCATTTTTAAATAGTTACGTGCAAAACTGTACGAAGATGTAAATAATGTATTCTCGTGAAATTATCAGTGTTTTTTTATTCCGTTTTCATTTTTCGCCGATCGCAATTATAACTTTTTGTTGCGAAAAGAAAAGTTCGATTCTGGATTCGATTTTGGATCAGAACAAAAATAAAAATGGCCTCCAGTCTAGATGTTCTTCAACAGTTGTTATATTAATACAAAAATTAGAGGGAAGGGGGTTAGCTTCGTCTTAAAACAATATCCCCCGCAAGAACCGGTCTACAATTTTTTGTTAATCAATATTTATTCAATAATTGCCCTTTTCTCCTAGCTGGCAAAAATGGTCCCTTTTCTATTGCCCAATTTTCCGGATACCTAAAATTCATTTACGATTTTTACCGAGTGACTTTTCAAAATATTTATTTTCAAGCATGGAGGGACGCCGTGTTCCTCTTTTAAACTATATGAGTGACAACCTAACACTTCCCATCAGTGTAAATACTTATTTACAAATAGTCATTTTTAAAATTTGGCGGTGAGGGGTTAGTCATATTTTAAACTAGAGGGTAGAGAGCTGATCCCGGCACTTCTCCAACAGTCCTAATTTTCTGTTACTAAAATGCGTTTTTCCCCTATTTATCCATTTTTACCATTTTTGCCGTTGCCACTTTTACCCTGCTATTTATTCCCTTGCATTTTTTCCGAGCACCAACAGCTTCAAAATAACAGAGTAAAATATTAAGCAATATTTATTTTTAAATATCATTGGGGAGATGATCCAGTTCTTATTAAAAACTAGCATAGCCCACTAAATCCCTCTTCAGGACGGTCTTAAAATCTATTTTGAAAATTAAAATTATGGATATTGTAAATATCATGACCTCTAGAATAAATGTGCTATTGTGATAACTGAAATGATTCTAGATAGTGTAAGATATCCTAAGTTAGACTGGTAAGTTCATAAAACCCGCATATTATCACTTAAAAAGTAACCTCCCACATACACAAACGCACAGAACTTACATATTATAGCAATCTTTGGTTAACTGTCTTTAAACGTTAGAATTACTTGGATATGGAGGCTCATTTTCTGTTAAATTTACCTGTAAAACAGACACTCTAATTTCTTAATTTTATTATTGTGTTTGCTTCTCGTCTGGTGGATGATTTTTCAAAATAACAAAGGAAGAAAAGGGGGCGAAATAAATGAATACAAAACGAATAAATGTTACCAAAAACAAGCGAAGCTACATTTTTAACTACCTGGATAATTTTTTCTTTTCTTTTTTTTTTGCACTTTCACTTATTTTAAAGTGTTTTTTAACTTAAAATAATGTTAGTGTAAAGACTATTGAGTTAAAACAAAATAAAAATGGTAATATTATTTAAGCCATATTTGAGCCTCGATAATAGCTCAGAAATCACAAATCAAAATACTGATAGTGACATTTTTTGGGTGCGTTTCTATGTTATGTGAGAACAAGAAAAAATGCCGACGTACAACTTTTAACTTTCTCAAAAAATAAAAATTAAAACAATATACTAGTAGAAACTCACCCAATAAATGTTACCAAAGGCAAGATAAGTTACACTTCTACCTAACAAAAGAATATATTTGACTTTTACAAAAGAAAAACAAAAACAATTCGCACTTTTGCATCACATTAAAATATATATTAAGCAAAAATAAAGTAAAAATATACTGGTAATTAATTTTCATATCATGAAACGCATTTTGAGTATCTTTAAAATAGTTATTTAAAAATAAACTTACACTTTATGTTGCTAAATTGTCGAAGCCAAACGGTATCGAAGATGTTAAGTATGCCCAAATACTTTCAGTTAGTGGTCTAGATTTTTATTGCATTACATAGGGGAGTGAGACTGGTGCGCTCTAGACGGCATTGGCCCCACCGTAGGAATTCCAAAGTATATATTTAATTGCCGCCAACATCGGCAATATTTGGCACAAGGCCTGGAAAGTGGGATACCCGCAGGCTCCCCTAAAGGAGGGCCACTCCTGCAATTTTAAAAATTGCCTGAGTAACCCCGTCGGCATTCCCCGGTAGGGGCGCCTCAGGCAGCAAGCAATAAATTTGCCCCACCGGAAAGCCCGGTGGCAAGGCCTGGGAGGGTGGACCTCCTACGTATTACCCAGGCGGTGTACCTCAGTCCAACAGGTGCTGGGCCGGTTCCCGGCCCCTCACCTGTTGGTCTGAGTGTCAAGTGACGAATCCTTGACATGTACTACCCTGTCTCCATGCAGCCGAAGCCGCTAGGAGGCACATCCCATCAAAAGAGTGTTTTAAAATATAAATGATACCGTCAGAATCAAAGAAAATCACACGGAAGCATGACATTTCACGAGTTCATTTACAATTCAATTCAAGGCCAATCCTTTTCACACCTTTCGCCATTCCTTGTATATTTGCCAATGCCGAGTAAGGGAGAGGACAAAAACATAACCGGACAAAATCGAACACTATTATATTCTACTTTTGATTTAATTAGCAATAATGTTTGATATTATTTTTCTTGACAAAATATATCTTTAAATGTAAACAATTTTTTCAATACATTGAAAATAAACTGCAATCTTCTAAAGGTTATCTAGCGAATGTTCGCAGAGTTTCAAGTTTTATTTTGTTTATTGTACGGAGATAAAATACATTTAGATCTTTTAATTTTATCATGATCTATAGAGGTTAGTTTTACTAATAGTTTAAAAGGAATAAATATTTATCAACGATATCAGCAATGAAAAATTAACATAATAAAATATTAAAAGAATCGGTTTTGGAATCGGAAATTAATCACAAATTTTTCAGATTCCGATACCGATTCCAATACCCCGAAAACTACCGATTTTTCCGATTACGATTAATCGGTACAACACTATATATATATATATATATATATATATATATATATATTAGTATGTTATTACCATGTATATTCTTGTTTTTACAATGATAAAATACATAAATTATAATTCACCTTTGAACATGTCGTAATCAACGACTGTATTTTGGCTATAAATCTATTCCAATTTTGACAAAAGAACAGGGATATTCATCGTAATTATGATTGTATCAATATAAAATATATTCATCATAGTTATGATTGTATCAATATAAAATATATTCATCATAGTTATGATTGTATCAATATAAAATATATTCATCATAGTTATGATTGTATCAATATAAAAGGTATTCATCATAGTTCTGATTATATCAATATAAAAGATATTCATCATAGATATGATTGTATCAATATAAAATATATTCATCATAGTTATGATTGTATCAATATAAAAGATATCATAGTTATGATTGTATCAATATAAAAGATATCATAGTTATGATTATATCAATATAAAAGATATTCATCATAGATATGATTGTATCAATATAAAATATATTCATCATAGTTATGATTTTATCAATATAAAAGATATTCATCATAGTTATGATTATATCAATATAAAATATATTCATCATAGATATAATTGTATCAATATAAAATATATTCATCATAGTTATGATTGTATCAATAAAAATATATTCATCATAGTCATGATTGTATCAATATAAAAGATATTCATCATAGTCATGATTGTATCAATACAAAGGATATTCATCACAGTTATGATTGTATCAATACAAAAGATATTCATCATAGTTATGATTGTATCAATATAAAAGATATTCATCATAGCTATGATTGTATCAATATAAAAGATGTTCATCATAGTTATGATTGTATCAATATAAAAGATATTCATCATAGTTATGATTGTATCAATATAAAAGATATTCATCATAATTATGATTGTATCAATATAAAAGATATTCATCATAGTTACGATTGTATCAATATAAAAGATATTCATCATAGTTATGATTGTATTAATATAAAAGATATTAATCATAGTTATGATTGTATCAATATAAAAGATATTCATCATAGTTATGATTGTATCAATATAAAAGATGTTCATCATAGGTATGATTGTATCAATATAATATATATTCATCATAGTTATGATTGTATCAATATAAAAGATATTCATCATAGTTAGGATTGTATCAATATAAAAGATATTCATCATAGTTAGGATTGTATCAATATAAAATATATTCATCATAATTTAGATTGTATAAATTTAAAAGCGAAATCTCTCAATTATTTTTCTTAAAGAGTTTAGCGAATTCCATAACGATAGAAATGTTAAAAATATTTTAATACATATTACTACAAATAATATTGTCAATAAATAATAAAAGTTAATGTAATTTATTTTTTCATTTCAGATGTTCCTGCTTGAACGCTTGTTTTAAATCCAATTATGTCTATATTTTCTTTAATATTTGCTACAGAGAAAATCGGATTCGTGTGAAATTACGTCTTGCGATACATATAAGAACTCACACTGGAGAAAAACCATATTCTTGTGAACAATGTAAACGTTCTTTTTCTAAAAAATCAGATTCAGTAAAACATATGAGAACTCACACTGGGGAAATGCAATATTCCTGGGAACAATATCAATATTCACGTACTGAGAAACCAAATCTACCGATGCATATGAGTACTAACACTAGAGAAAATCAATATTCTCGTGGACACTGTCAATATTTAGGTTCTGAGGAACCAAATCTAGCTATGAATATGAGTACTCATACTGCGGAAATGCAATATTCCTGGGAACAATATCAATATTCACGTACTGAGAAACCAAATCTACCGATGCATATGAGTACTAACACTAGAGAAAATCAATATTCTCATAGACACTGTCAATATTTAGGTTCTGAGGAACCAAATCTAGCTATGAATATGAGTACTCACACTGGGGAAATGCAATATTCCTGGGAACAATATCAATATTCACGTACTGAGAAACCAAATCTACCGATGCATATGAGTACTAACACTAGAGAAAATCCATATTCTCGTGGACACTGTCAATATTTAGGTTCTGAGGAACCAAATCTAGCTATGAATATGAGTACTCACACTGGGGAAATGCAATATTCTTTTGAACAAACTCAATATTCACATACCGAGAAACCAAATCCACCGATGCATATGAGTACTAACACTAGAGAAAATCAATATTCTCGTGAACAATATCAATATCCAGGTTCTGAGGAACCAGATCTATCTATGAATATGAGAAGTCACACTGGGGAAATGCCATATTCTTTGGAACAAAGTCAATATTCACGTACCGAGAAACCAAATCCACCGATGCATACGAGTACTAACGCTAGAGAAAATCAATATTCTCGTGAACAATGTCAATATTCAGGTTCTGTGGAACGAAATCTAGCTATGAATATGAGTACTCACACTGTGGAAATGCAATATTCCTGGGAACAATATCATTATTCACGTACTGAGAAACCAAATATACCGATGCATATGAGTACTAACACTAGAGAAAATCAATATTCCCGTGAACACTGTCAATATTCAGGTTCTGAGGAACCAAATCTAGCTATGAATATGAGTACTCACGCTGGAAAAATGCCATATTCTTGGGAACAATATCAATATTCCCGTACTGAGAAACCAAGTCTAGCGATGGAAATGAGTAGGCACACTGGAGAAATGCGATATTCTCATGAACAATGTCAATATTCACGTTCAGAGAAACCATATTCAGCTATGCATATGGGTACTCACACCGGAGAAAATCCATATTCTCGTGAACAATGTCAATATTCAGGTTCTGAGAAACCTAAGTTAGCGATGCATATGAGTACTTACACTAGGGAAAAGCAATATTCTCGTGAAAAATATCGATATCCACGTCCTGCTAAACAAAATCTAGCTACGCATATGAGTACTAACACTAGCGAAAATCAATATTCTCGGGAACAATGTCAATATTCAGGTTCTGAGAAACCAAATCTTGCTATGAATATGAGTACTCACACTGGGGAAATGCCATATTCTTGGGAACAATATCATTATTCACGTACTGAGAAACCAAATTTTTCGATGCATATGAGTACTCACACTGGTGAACAGCCATATTTTCGTGAACAAAGTCAATATTCACGTTCTAAGAAACAACATCTAGAGAAACATATAAGAAATCACATAGGAGAAAAGCGATATTCTTGTGAACAATGTCCATATTCATGTTCACATAAATCACGTCTTGCGATACATATAAGAACTCACACTGGAGAAAAACCATATTCTTGTGAACAATGTAAACGTTCTTTTTCTAAAAAATCAGGTTTAGTTAGACATATGAGAACACATTCTGGCGAAAAGCCATATTCTTGTGAACAGTGTAAACTTTCTTTTTCTCAAAAAGCACATTTAGATAAACATATGAGAACACATTCTGGCGAAAAGCCATATTCTTGTGAACAATGTAAACATTCTTTTTCTCAAAAAGCAAATTTAGATACTCATAGTAGAACACACACTGGAGAAAAACCATATTCTTGTAAACAATATAATCATTCTTTTTCTCAAAAAGCAAATTTAGATACACATATGAGAACACATTCTGGCGAAAAGCCATATTCTTGTAAACAATGTAAACATTCTTTTTCTCAAACAGCACATTTAGTTATACATATGAGAACACACACTGGCGAAAAGCCATATTCTTGTAAACAATGTAAACATTCTTTTTCTCACAAATTAAGTTTAGTTAGACATATGAAAACACACACTGGCGATTATATATCAGGACCTAACTAACAAAATATCAGGACCTAAAAATGATCTAAAAACCACATGGTCTCTGAAAGAAATAAACATTATACCGGTTGTGATAGGAGCAACTGGCTTTAAAAAAATCTTTATAAATACTTAGAAGCAATCCCTGGAAGACCAAGCTGCAATGAAATACAAATAGCAGCCATAAAGCGAACAGTATCTATTCTTAAAAGAGCCATCAGAAATAAAATTTATATCATAACGGAATCAAGTGTTTGCTCCAGGAATGAACCCGTTGATCTCTTAAATTTTACTGAAGTAAAATACAAAAAAAGCGATTTGATAAATGTGTTAAAGGGAAAAAGACAACATCTGAACATCTGAGAATATCAATGACAGCCTCATTGACGATGTTTAAGTTGATTCCACACACAAATGCCTCGCCATTGAGAAAAACAAAATTAGGCGTAGGGCAGAACAGAAATATAGTGTACGTCTGAAAAATATCCTCAAATCTGAACTAACCCCTAAACACAAAATTATAGCTATAAACCAGCTTGCAATACCTGTGATCGCATACGGTTTCGGTATTATAGACTGACCTCAATATAACATAAACAGGCTCGATACAAAGACCAGGAAACGACTATCCCTACATGAGGTAAAATACCGAAACCAATGCATGAACAGGATATACATATCACGAGAAAGGGGGCTTTCAATCATAAATATCAAGCCACTATAGTGAGCATGGGGCAATATATCAACAAACCTCAATCTGAAAACTTTGGACGAGTCATACCGGAGAACACTGTCGACGTACATGATAAACCAACGGCACAATTGCAAGAATAAAAACAAAAGAAGAGCTCAACCAGACTACATAGATGAAGATGCTTCACTCCAATGGCTCAACAGTGGGAGACTTCCATTTGATGAGGAAAGACTCATCGTAACCGGGAACATCAAAGTTAAAATAAAATTAACCTCTGTGATCTCTACGAAATTACTCAGCCAATTTCTGTTCTAAACATTTGAAATTTTACATAAAGTGTATTCAGAGATAGGGAAAAAGCTTTTTAATTGGTTTGAGTTGCCAAGGAGTCATAGTTCAAAGGATTTGACCTTTGTGGTGTCTAGCAAAACTACTCAGACAATTTTGGGTCTAAATATTTAAAATTTATACATAATGGGTATTCAGACATTTAAACAATGGCTTGCCTACAAACAAATGGCCAGTGTACGCTTTGCCACTCCGCCGCTATTGAAAGCACAAGCCATCTAATGTCTGCATGCCTAATCTTATTGGAAGATAGCCTTTACACTGCCCATCACTAAAAAGTATGTAAGTACCTCCATTGGAAGATCTGTGGAGAAATGCAGCTTGACAGAACATCTGGGAACATGACCAACCACCGATATCATCAAACAAATGTGACCGTGTTCTATGACAAAGCTATACAGACGGGCAGATACATAAAAGACAAGGCAATATATTGTAATATGGAACAAGCCCAAAAGGATGTCACAAAATGATTTTGGCCTCAAAAGAGCTGAACGAGAAAAGATAAAAATATCAGGACCTAAAAACTGATCTGAAAACGACATTACTTATATAATATTATTAATAAATAATAAAAAATTAATAATAAAAA
The DNA here is from genome assembly GCF_053919585.1 of Euprymna scolopes. NCBI lineage: Eukaryota > Metazoa > Mollusca > Cephalopoda > Sepiida > Sepiolidae > Euprymna > Euprymna scolopes. Next base: position 184,938,153 of record NC_136527.1, read on the forward strand.
TAATACTCAAAATCTACTGATAGATGCAGAGCAGCTCGCCAATCAAATCGAAAGAACTAGGCATCTACAACTACAAGACCGACCCAGACTGGTCCAAATAAAGATGACCAAGGCCTTCAAACATCTCGCTGTAAAAGTGAACGATGTCCTCTCTAAGTTAGTAGATGCTTCGTTAACATAAATCAACCATGCAACATATGGGGCCGCATGATTTATCCAAACAAAACTCCTTCCCCAAACATCAGAAAGGAAAAAAGGAGCACACAGCAAATGAACCAATCTGGAAAACCAAACTCCAAAAAAGGACAAATGGTCTCAGAAAAGAAATATCCCAGATATCTTCTTTCCTGATCGTAAACAACATCGGGAGAGGGAGTGGATAGGCACAATAAAACGAGCAGTCAAGGGCAAGGAAAAATGCCAGCGTTGGAAATTACGAAAGCAGCTGTAAATAAAAAGATAATCCACTACAACAACTTCAAAAGCCCAGGAATTGATAACATCCCAAATTTCAGGAGGAAAAAGCTGACGGCACTACACCAACACTATGCCCTAGCATTCAACCGAATTATTGGTGGCAAAAAAACCCACCAGAATGACTCACTATTGGCAAAACAACTCTTATACCCAAGAGCCAGGAAACACATTTGCCAAATAAATACCGACCTATCTGCTGCCTTTCAACCACATACAAATGGCTTACTGGAATAATTGCCGATGCAATTTATCAGCATTTGACTGATGATAAATACCTTGAGAAGGAACAGAAAGGATTCACGAAAAACAAGCTTGGGACAAAAGATCAACTTCCTTTGAACAAAACAATCCTGGAAGAATGTAAGAAGCGACAAAGAAACCTGTCAATGGCCTGGATTGACTACAAAAAGGCATTTGACAGTGTGCCTCATTCCTGGATAATGTGGTGTCTGGAGCTGTATAATGTCAATGAAAACATAAGATCTTTTATTAAAAAACAAATGACAATGTGGCAAACATCTATTTCCCTACACCACATGGAAGGGACAATACAGTTTTCAAATATTAGCATCCAGCAAGGCATATTTCAAGGCGATAGCCTATCACCACTATTATTTTTCTTTGCAATCGATCTACCCAGCAAGCTTCTAAAAAAATGTGATGCTGGTTACAATCTCAGTAGAGACAGAAAAAAGATCAAAGTAAAAGGGTGAATCATTTACTTTTCATGGACGATCTAAAACTCTATGCAGAGACAGAAAAACTCCTTGTCTCCCTGATAGAAATTGTGAAAACGTTCTCAGAGGATATCTGCATAGAGTTTGTATTGGACACATGTGCTAAATGCACAATAAAAAAAGGGAGAAAACAACAAAATAGAGCAGAACAAGAATATACAGTACGTCTGAAAAAGATCCTCGAATCTGAACTAACCCCTAAAAACAAAATAACGGCTATAAACAAGAGTATAATACATGTGATCACGTACGGTTTCGGTATTATAGACTGGCCTCAATATAACATAAACAGGCTCGATACCAAGACCAGGAAACAACTATCCCTACATAAGGTAACATCCCGAAACCAATGCATGGACAGGATATACCTACCACGAAAAGAAAGGGGCTTAGGCCTCACTGAATTCAACCAGGCATATCAAGCCACTATAGTAAGCATGGGCCAATATATTAAAAGTTCAACGGACGTAACAATGGAAATGGTGAAAGACCATCATAATAATCTTTCTAAACAAACCTCAATCACAAAGCTTGCTGAAAACTTTGGAGAAGTCATACCGGAGAACACAGTTGATGTACACGATAAACCACCGACACAGATTGCAAGAATAAAAAGAAAGAAATAGAGATGGAGACAAGAAAAGAAGGATGGAAACAAAATAAGCGAGTAGGGAAGTTCCTAGAGGAGCTGCACCAGGAGTACATAGACAAAGATGCTTTACTCCAATGGCTCAAGAGTGAGAGACTCCCATTTGATGAAGAAATACTTATTGTAGCCTGGCAAGATAAGGGCTTACCCACAAATGGATTTTAAAAAATGGCTGGCCTACAAACAAATGACCAGTTTAGGTTTTGCAACTCAGCGATTGAAAGCGCAAGCCATCTAATGTCTGCATGCCCAATCTTATTCGCAGATGGCCATTACACTGCTCGTCACAACAAAGTATGTAAGTACCTCCATTGGAAGATGTATGGAGAGATGCAACTTGACAGATCGCCGAACATTTGGGAACATGAACCACCACCAATAACATCAAACAGAAAAGTGACCGTTTTCTATGACAAAGCTATACAGACAGGCAGGTACATAAAAGACAAGGGCATCAAACAAGATATTGATATATGGAACAAGCCTGAAAGAACTGCGCTCATTATCAATGTCACAGTTCCAAATGATTTTGGCCTTAACAGAGCTGAACGGGAAAAAATAACAAAATATCAGGACCTAAAAAATGATCTAAAAACGACATGGTCTCTGAAAGAAATAAACATTATACCGGTTGTGATAGGAGCAACTGGGTTAATAAAAAAGAATCTTCATCAATACTTAGAAGCAATCCCTGGAAGACCAAGCTGTAACGAAATACAAATAGCAGCCATAAAGGGAACAGCATCTATTCTTAAAAGATCCCTCGGATATAAATTTAAATCATAACAGAATCAAGTGTTAGCTCCAGTAGGGAGGCCCTTGATCTCTTAAAACTTATTGAAGTAAAATAAATAAAAAAGGGGAAAGCCATATGCTTGTGAAGTGAGTGAATAATCTTGTTCTCAAAGATTCCATTTAGTGAAAGACATAAGAACTCACATTGGAAAGACATCTGCATGGAATTTGGATTTGACAAATACGCTAAGTGCATGATAAAGAAAGGGAGAACGACAGCATCAGAAAATCTTCATCTTGACAATGGCTCTATTGAAGACCTTGAAGAAGATGTGGTCTATTAATATCTGGGAGTAGAGGAGAATGAGACACTTGAACATGCAAAGATGAGAAAAAAGTGCAGGGAGAATACTTTAAGTGACTTAAAAAAATTCTCTTATCAGAACTATCACCGAAAAAAAAATTACTTACATTAATCAATTGGCAATACTGTCTCTTATGGATTTGGCATAATCAATTAACCACAAAACTGTATCAATAGCGTTGACGTAAAAACTTGAAAAATGCTGGCCCTTCATAAAGTCATTTACAAACATCAGTGCGTGAACGGGCTGTACTTACCACGGAGAGAAGGTGGTTTAGGCCTCACTGAAATAAACCACGCATACCGAGCTTCAGTGGTAAACATAGGCCAATACATCAAATGTTCTTATGACCCCAAAATAAAAATGGTGAATGAACATCACATCATATGTTTGCCTCAGCAGACGTCAAATACAAAGCTCGGTGAGAATTTCAATGGTAACACATTGGATAACAATAGAAGAATATAATAACCCAGCAACCCCAATCGCCCGAAAGAAGAGGGAGGAGTGTACAAAAAGGGACTGAAGACACGACTAGAAGGATGGCAACAACATAAGAGAGCAGGATGGAATCACTGAAACAAAACTTCATTGACAAGTATTGCCATTTGATGAAGAATGATTTATTATAACTGAAAAAGACCAAGGCTTACTCACAAATAGATTAGCGAAAATGGCTGGTCTACAAAAAACAGATCAATGCAGATTCTGTCACTCGGCCGAAGTCTTTCCCTTTCTGTCTCTTTTAATTGGTTTTCCTTTGTTCCAGCAACTAGTTGCTATGAACATATGTGCGCACGAACACTAAACAGGAAACACTTCAACAAGCCAGGAATATATTAATTCTATCTTTAAATCCATGGGACACATTTTTGTCTTTCAACGGTCTCTTCGTGAGCATACCAACAATGATCTCTCTTATAAATACATTTATCTCTTGTACACTTCTAATAAACAACACTAACGAAAAAGACAAATAAAGTGTGTTTATAAAATGTTAAAATAAGACTTTCTGTCGTTGTCTTCATTATTAAGTATACAAACTTCTTCTTGATACAGGTGTTGACCTTTAAGAGTTCCTTTTAGTGATCACATGGTTCGAGGCTATTTGTATAACTGAACGGTAAATATGCTGATTATTCTGACTACACTTCTCATCTTGAATAAATAATAATGAAATGTTCAGTCTTGAAAAAATATATAAGTAAACCTGATTTTTCATGTATCTTATTTATTTTAAAAAGAAATTGACGGATACAATCTAAACAACAAACCTTAAGTGTTGACAAAGATAATCTTAACTTGATAGGCAAACAATTCGACACACTTAATTAATAAACGGACATTTTTACACGAGGAACGAAATAATGATTACACCGTCTTACGATCACCTAAATTCGTTCTTCTTCAGCAGTTGATTTTCTCTTTAAATAATTTAACGTTTAAATCGTGTTTTTCATCTTTTAATTTTGATTCGTTTAAATTTTCATATTTTATTTCTTAATGAATTGGGCACACAAAACAAAAGTTGTATCAATTTACTAAAGAAATTCTAACACACAAAATAAGTTTTCTGTTTTGAACACAAAGGAAATACGAATTGATCCCGAATTTTTTTTGTAATTGAATTCCTGGAAATATACGTAAGTTTGTATCTTTTTTCTTTTTTTTACACTAAAAAATCTAATCTATAACTTTTGATATAATCTTAAACATTGAAATAAGTTTATTTATTATTATTTTTTTTTTGCAATCCAATAAAATATGATAATATTAGTATAATTTTAAAAACTATCTTTAAAATATTTTCTTTAATGTGGTATTTACATTTATGTTAAAAATATGATTTTTTTTGTAAAACTTGTGTGATTTGTGAGAAAATAATAATTTGATCGAATTATTGACAACTGATCATAAAACTACTTTTTTTGTATTGCATTGTTTTAAGATAAAAAACAAACACAACTATTATATTGTTGGTAAATTTCGTTTCAATTTGTATGTTTCATGTAACATTTGATATTTTACAATATGTGTCACTTTCTTTTATAAAGTTTTGCATAGAATGATCCATTACTTAATGCAGAAAATAATAGCCAACCCAGCATAGTTTAACTCTAAAAGAATTGAATGTATTTTTTACTATTACGTTTATACAGGGTTCAAAATGCCCACTAAATTAGATGGGAATTAGATCCCATATGATGTTATCTATTCTGTTAACTATTCTGTACTTTCACTTCAGTTAAAAAAAGAGATATTGTAATAATAGTTTTTTGCAAAAGCTTTCATCATGACTCTTATTGAGTGGTTTTCTATTAGTATTTTGCTTAATTTTCAATCAATGGGCGATTATCGGGACTTCTCAGATAACCATTTTGTATCAACCATTTTTTCTTCTAACATAACGTAACATACTAATTTTTTAAAGTAAATAAGTTATAACACAAATGTCCCTTATATTTTGTTATTTGTTAGGTGAAAGAATACATTAATAAGTAAAGACTTCATTTCCAATGGTAAAATAACATTATTACTATTACTAATGAGGGCAGGTGTTTTTTTTTGCTATTTAAAACAACAACAAATGGAATTTAAATTGAATTTTTATTTTTAATGAGGGGAGGTGTTTTCTTTTTATTTAAAACAACAAATGGAAGGTATGATTAATACATGAGTCATCTCCAAACAACATACAGGCTGTTATCCTTAAAAAAAAAAACTTAAGAAAGCCAAAACATATGAGACCCCCCCATCAACACCAGCTTGACTCACTCATTGAGAAAAACTTGTCAAAATCACTTTGTTTTGGAATTGTTTTAAAAATACAAATTAAAATTTTGCTACATTTTAATCTTTTTTTAATTGTGCATGCGATAACAGAATCAAAATTAATCAATAAAATATTTTTTTTTAAATAAATGAAAACACTAAAGAGTTACCTGAAAAGGGTGTTTATTCTGAAAGCTGTTCTTAACATGGAGAGGTTAGAGATGTTAATTCTGAAAGCCGTTCTGAACAGTTGTGGGTGTTTATTCCAAAAGCCATTCTTAACATGGAGAGGTTGGGACAATTAACCAGAATATATATGCTTTTATTTCGATATTTTGTATAATTGTAGCATAGGGGACGCATTTTTAGTGAACAATTCTAAACTAGATGTAGAACAGCATGTACAAAGACTTGACTGCAAATACATTTATTTGCAGTCAAGTCTTTGTACATGCTTCTTTCGGAAGCCAAGTCTGAGTCTCTTTGGACTTGTGGGCCGGCACCGAGTCCTGTTGCCACATACAGGGTCTGTCAGCGGCCACCTGATTGCACCACTAGATCACCACACTCTTCAGCACATCTAGGTACACTTTGGTGTAGACTTTCAAGCCTTCACTTAATTATAATTGAAATTTTTTCCTTTTTACAAATCCTCTAAGAAATATTTATAACATTTCACGGTGCACGAGTGATGCTGAACACATTCATTATAGGATTTTACTTTAATTTTTATTCATAGGCCAACATGTTTGTGGCGATTTTACTATATATTTCCTGCTTTGTACTACCCAAGATTGTGTTTGTTTGTTTGTAAAACACTTATCCATTGAATGTGTAAAAATATATGTTTGTTTGGAAAACACTTGTCCATTGGATGTGTAAATAAAAATACAAATAATTTCCAAATTAGGAAAACTTCACGAAATTACGCAATTCTGTCTGACATAGTGATGATGCGGAAATATTGTATCGTTTTATATAAAATTTATTGAAAAAGAAAAACAGTCCCTATGCGGAAACATATCATACTTTTCTATTAAATATTTTTAAAATATGAAATCTAAAACAGTAAGATGGAAAAACAAAACTGTTTATCTATTAAAGTTATTTTAATAGATATTATAAAAGCTCAAATATTGTAAACACGAGCAGATATACAGGAATATATGAATGGAAATAACATAGGTCTAACATAGATGTGTAAAATTCTAAATAGAAAATAATTACACTCGCAAAAGTATATCAGATTTACAATTGTCTTAAACTTGCTAAAAAATACTCATGTACATTATTTATAAACATCAGTTCTGATAACTTTCAAACTGATGTGCATAATTCTAGAAGTGTAAGCCATGTTTAGTTTCAGAACAGTTTCCGATGGTTCGTTGTGCTACACTAGTCCTGAGAGGTGACTGGTTTGCAGTAGACAGAACAGTTTCCAGTGGTTCATTGTTCCACATTAGTCCTGAGTGTAGACAATTACACAGAGCAAAAGATTCTTACCGTGTCGAGATGAAAAAATATATGCGTAATTGCTACAGAAAATGTTTAATATTTATGGCGCAATTCTGGTTTCTGATTGGTTGGTAGCAGAACGTGAATTAATTCGATTCGTCAGTTCCTAGCGGCATCGTTTATAAATAGAATCGCCCCACTGTGTGGGATCATACCCCAGTATGAATAAAAAATATTGCAACATCTCCCTATTTAAAAAAAAATTTTTTCAAAAATATTAGTTACGCATTAGTAGGTTAAAATGTTAATACATTTTTGTGCACATTAGTTTTCTTATTTTTTAAAAATATCTTATTTTTGCATTGTTTTAATTAACAAAAAAAAACTCTCATTAAACGGGTACATATTGCATGTTTGTTTATTTTTATGTATTTTTATTTATAGGTAAGCGTTTTTTTTGTGATGATTTTTTTCAGTTTCTTCGTATCTTCTGAGTGCTACCTTGAATTGGTTAAAAGTCATGGGGTTTTCTTTCTGGGTTAACACGGTGGTAAATGGCTTGAAATCACTCGGTAATCCCTTAAGAACAAGAGAAATTACCAGATTGTCACTTATAACATCACCAGACATTTTTAAAGAATTTGCAGTCGTTTCGGCTCTTATAATATAATCAGTAATAGTTTCGGCTTTCATTCGTTTTAGAGAGGTCAGTTCAGTATATAAAGAAATAATTTTGGGTTTTCCTTTCGATAAATAATGCTCTCTCTCAATATGTTCAATGCTTTGCAGCCATATTTCTGAGCTTCTCTCATTACCAGTGATAGACTTCGGCCATCTAAGCACTGTATTAATTCCGCAAAGACAGTTGCGTTCTTTTCAATGAAGTCGAGGTCGTTTCTATTTTCAGGTTGTGTTTGAAGTACTTTGTATAGCTTTTGGATTCGTCGATATCCTAGACATGTAACTTGCCACAATTCGAATTTTGATTCGGATCCATCTAAATAAAGACGCACGCTGGATGCATAACCTCTGGAAGTTTAAGCCATGTTTAGTTTCAGAACAGTTTCCAATGGTTCATTGTTCTACACAAGTCCCGAGAGGTGACTGCTTTGCAGTAGACAGAACAGTTTCTGATGGTTCGTTGTTCCACACAAGTCCAGAGAGGTGACTGGTTTGCAGTAGACAAAACAGTTTCCGATGGTTCATTGTTCTACACAAGTCCCGAGAGGTGACTGCTTTGCAGTAGACAGAACAGTTTCTGATGGTTCCTTGTTCCACACAAGTCCAGAGAGGTGACTGGTTTGCAGTAGACAAAACAGTTTCCGATGATGCCTTGTTCCACAAAAGTCCTGAGAAGTGACTGGTTTACAGTAGACAGAAAAGGTTTAATATTTATGGAGCAATTATAATTTCTGATTGGTTGGTAACAGAACGTACCTCGTTATCATATATTATCTGTCTCAAACCATATGCTTGTAGAATCTATTCCTATTGTTTTCTTAACTATTACCTCACTAAGGTATCGACTGCTGTTGTGTTGATCATCATTAGTTATTTTAATAGTTTGTAGCGACTTCCATACCAAGTAACCTTAAATTAATTCACCCGATTGATGTGTATTCTAAAATGCAATGACCTATTGATTAAAGAGAATACCTTTTTACAATTTATTAAAATATATTTAAAAAGTCTATTCATTAAATAATAGAAAGGAAATTAGTAAATATAAAACAATAATGTTCTAATAATGTTAATGTCTGCGGTTACAAATAATTTAACTTTAAGTTGAATTGGAGATAAATTAATTGTGAATAATAAGATTGACAGAAAAAACGACAACATCAAGCAACATGCATTTGTTGTATCTTAATAAAATGATTGGATTAAAAACTACATAATATGATTAGTTTTAAATGTTTATTTGTTTATAATAATTTTTAATGTTATGTCCTATGAAGTCTTGCAATCCCAAGCTGATAACATCACAGAGAAGAGTCGCGAGATTCTCTCCACATTACATTTAAACTACTACATTTCAGTATAGTAAGGGAATCAGAAAACAGGATGGGAATTCCAATCTTACAATCAACTATTAGAGTATAAGGTTTTGCAGCATGTGGATGCATCAACAATAAGGGGTGTGTGAACATCTGAGAATAAAAAAAATACGTTTACATTGATATAAAAAAATGAAGACATTTGTACTCTTTTACCTACCAAACAAAGCGCATTAAAACCTGGATGTAAGGCACTACTATTTTGGACTATTACAAACAGGGGAGCAGCGAGATGTCTCTTCAAATTACATTTAAACTACTGCATTTCAGTATAGTTATGGAATTAGAAACCGGGAAGGGAATGTTCTCAAATTATTTCCTGATGTATATTGTAATAAATAAACTAAAAAAATTGTTCGTACCAATATTTAAAGACAGCTGAAAGATTAACACCCATATTAGTTAAGTCTGTATTTACAAATAATTTTTATATTTATTTATCTTTACCCTCTGAGATAACATCACCAGGTGTCATCCGTGTGAGTAGACTTATTAATCTACTGTTCCTCATCTTTTCGCTATTCATGTACCTCGTTATAATAATCATATTCTAGTAAGTTCTTTTTTTGGGGGGTGGGGGGGCTTGTAGAATCTGTTTCCTAATTTTTTTAAACTATTACTAAGTAAATAGGTATCGGCTGCTGTTGCAAATTACAACCTGGATGTATGGCGCTAATATATTGGACTATTACAGACAGGGGAGTAGCGAGACGTCTCTTCATAATACATTTAAACTATTGCATTTCAATATAGTCATGGAAGCATAAAACTGGGAGAGAATTCCAAAGTCCGGATGAGTGCCTCATTGTACAATGAACAAGCACACATTAACAAGATATACTCAATCTTTTTTAAATTATTTTGCACGTTCATGTATCAATTATACGTATCTGCTTGAAGAATGTTAAACACGTTTAGGCAATAATTTTCCAAAAATGTATTATAATTTCCTCTCATTGCTACATTGATATATATAGTAAGTTTCGAAATGACGAATCCTAGCGTGGATGAAATGCGGAATATTCTGTGTAGCTTAATTTTCATATATATTTTATAACTTACTACCTAGCTCTACCTACGTATTGAGAAATGTTGAAGTAAATATTTAAAGTTTACACATAAATTTATACTTTTAGTATATTACTTTATATGAGTAAATGAAGTAGTCATATATATATATATATATATAATATATATATATATATATATATATATATATATATATATATATATATATTGTAATAGCATTACAAGCATATGCTATATTTTCGTGGACATCGGCAATATTGCATACCTAATGTGCTTCAACAAGTCATATGTTTTATTTGTTGTTCAATTTTTAAAACAATTACATTGATGAAATAGAATTGAATAAGCATTTCAATTATCTTAATTTATTTTTTATGCGTTCAATATTTTTATGCCCCAAGTTAAAAATGAAAAAAAACAGTAAAAAAAAATGACGACAGCAAAAGGGGAAACAGTTTTTTCAATGTTTACATGTAATATGTTACGTTTAAATACATATGCGCGGGTTAAAGTTGATTGGATATGGCTGAAATTTTACAAGCTATATAAACAAAGAAGTTCATCTCTACTGGTGTTTGATTTTGATTTTTACGAGGAAAGAAAGAAAAGTTACGACCGAGCAAAGTTGATGAAGAATATTTCAAAATAGATAAGATAAATCGGTATATATATAATCTATTTCCATATAGTTAATATTTTCAGAATTGTTTACATGTATATTATAGAATAAATTTGATAATTATTAATTATGCGGAAATTTCTTTAAAATGTTATCTTTTATAGAAATTCAAATCGCTTAAAGGGAAACGATGACAGCGATGCACTAACCATCGCTATCAGCATGTTAACGAGTTGGTATTCTCTTAAAAATAGAAAACTTTTTGCTTTCAAAACGAATGCAGAAAAATGTTTCATCTTTAGTCTGCTTTTTTCACTGCAAAAAATATTACCAAGTTTTTCAAATTTGATTTCCAAACAATACTATTTTGTTCTTTTTTTACACTGGTAGTACACAGGTACTAAAAGCGTTAAAAAAACAGCAAAATGTACTTTTGTTTTTAAGTGGTAAAAAACGAATAAAAAGTACTTGTGCATAAATAAAATTTATTTTTAACTCATTGTACAGACTGTTTTCGAATCTGTAAACAACCCCATTTTAGTGAAGATATCTAAACAATAATAGTAATTAGGCAGTAAGTTTTCGGGTATGATGAAAACGAATATGGCATTTAAATTTCCCGCAAATAAGTATCTTTCTGGATAATAAGCAATATCATTTCTTATGTTATTGCTGGTTGCTGTCTTGGTACGTCTGTTTGCATATAGTTTCTCAGAGTTAAGTTTGCGCGCTCATGCATAACAGGATGGCCATCAGTTATAACATAAGAAATAACATTAGTTAATATCCGGAAACCTACTTATTTGCAGAAAGTTTAAATGCGATATTTGTTTTTAGCATACCCTAAAACCTAACAAGTAATCATTTAAATGTTTAGCTGGAAACAAGGTAAAAATTACCGTTTTATTTCTTTGTTTACATAGTTTAGTTTTCAGTAAAACAACAAAATAGAAATGGCAAAATTATTATCAACTGGTGAATATATAATTTTTGCTTATCAGGATTCCTGGTAACCTGGTACTGTGAAAGCTACATCAAGGATTCACGTACAGTACGATTTATGGTTGCATCACAGAAGATAGAGGCATATTTTGGGCCAGAGAGAGAGAGAGTATTTACAAAATTGATACATGGACTGGTCCCAAAATGCGTAAGTTCTGGTTGACTATGGAAATTTCCATCTTTTACAGAAATCCAAAATCTATATGAACAATTTGCTTCGAGTTATTTCTGAGATGCATTCATATCTACTCATTTCTTTTCTTTGAGGGTAGTAGTAAATACCGGCCATAAATGCTCTTTAGGCATTCAATGGCTACCTCCAGATTAAGCTCTCCTTTGGTGAGGAGGCAGGAAGATGCCTGCGCTCAATAAACTATAGTTAAATACCACTATAATACTTAGTTTTGTTCATGAATAGGCACTCACTGGATGATACAATACGCCAGTTAAAAAAATTGAAATTTGTACATCTGAATTTATAATTCATGGCTTATTAGATTTGACTGCATAATCAAAAAGAGCACACAATTTTACATAAGAGTGCAAAGTTTTATGAGAATAGCTTGAAAAATTAATAAATGGTGGCGAAATTACCAAATTTCTTGGTATGCTGAGGTCCGTAATTTAGTCCACTGTTTTCTAAAGAAAAATTTTCACGGAAAAGCCTATATTTTGGCATTTAAATTCTCATAACCTTTGAACTACTGATGGAATTTGCATCATTCAAATGGTTTTAAGCATCTTTTACATAGCTTTTTCCATGCGAGTTGGTAAAATAACAATTATCTAAAAAGAAATAAATCAACTTGTCATTTAATTGTAATATATTAATATATTGATATATATTGTAATATCTTAATATATATATTTAATATATTAATACATATATTGTAATATCTTAATATATATATTTAATATATTAATATTGTTATATATTATTGTTATATATTAATATATTGTTATATATTGTTATACATAAACATATATATATATATATATATATATATATATATATATGTATATATGTATTGTTATAATATATATATATATAATCTTAATTTAACAATTAGAGTAAATTACAATAAGTCCATCAAAATATAATATATATTTATTTTCTCATGTTCATTTAAATTATTAGAAAAAGCTAAATATAATTTCAACAAGAATATATCTTAAAACAACACCTCTATGGACTGGATCTGTGTCAAGTTAAGAAATATCTGATTATTTTTGTAACGTATCTCATAACTTTTTTTAGATTTAATTAATCTAGATATCGATTTCAACCAAATAATAATAACAACAATAAACAGACATGATACTAATATTTGAATGCGATATGTATATAAATATGTTTATCTTTCCCTAGAATATAGATCATAAAAACGCACAATAAATATTTTTAATTAGACTATATCTTAAGCAACACTTGTATTGACTGGCCTATGTCGGATTAGAAAATATCCGATTATTTTTGCAACGTGTCTCAATTAACTTTTCTCATTAACCTGGATATTGTAGTTAATCCAATTATATAGACAACAATAAACAAACAGAATACAAATATGTGATTGCAGATTCTAAAATATTGAATTTCATTCATTTTTACAGATGTTCCTGATCGAACCCTATTATTCAATTTTAATGGAGTATCATTTTATTTTTCCTATAAGCAACTATTACTTCGATTGGAAGATACACCGACATCTGCTGGAAGATTTATTATACTGGACAATAATATTTGATGAATTTTGTGAAAACACAACACATTTAAAGGTAAAATATTTTTGTTGAATAGAACAAAAGGTAAGAAGAGATCAAATTGCAAAAAAATTGTTTTACACGCCCGAAACTATAGCACTAAGAAAAATTTGTAGAAAGAAAGGTAACACCTTATGAATTCTACTTCCACTTGAACAAATTAATTAGAAAATTGCAATAAAAAAGATAAAATCAATGTTCCTTAAATCTGTTGAAGAAAATTGGTACATTTATCTGAAGTATGTAGATATAATTGTGTTGCCAAATACGATTGAGTAAAACTTATAGATACTCACACAGGAGAAAAGAAATATTCTTGTAAAATTTGTTGATATTCTTTTTCTAATCTAATCTGGTTTTAAAGTATCAGATTTTGTTAAACATGTTATTATTCACACTTGAGATAAGCCAATTCTTGTGAATGTGAGGATATTCTTGATTGAATAAATAAACGTTACTGACAAAAGTGATAACTCGCACTATGGAAAATCAACATTATTGTGAAGTGTGTGGTTATTCTTGTTCTAGAAAAGCAACGTTAATGAAACATATGCGTACTCACACTGGTGAAAAGCCACATACTTGTGAAGTATGTGGGTATTCTTGTTCTGACAAATCAAATTTAATGAAACATATCAGAAATCACACTGGGGAAAAGCCACATACTTGTGAAGTGTGTGGATATTCTAGTTCTCAAAAATACAGCTTGGTCATACATATGAGAACTCACACTGGGGAAAAGCCACATACTTGTGAAGTGTGTGGATATTCTTGTTCTCGGAAATCAACATTAGCGACACATATGAGAACTCACACTGGCGAAAAGCCACATACTTGTGAAGTGTGTGGGTATTCTTGTTCTGAAAAATCCAAGTTAGTAATACATGTGAGAACTCACACTGGAGAAAAGCCACATACTTGTGAAATGTGTGAATTTTCTTGTTCTATCAAAGCATCTTTAGTGAGACATATGAGAACTCATACTGAGGAAAAGCCATATTCTTGTGAAGTGTGTGGATATTCAAATTATCAAAAATCAGGCTTAGTTATACATATGAGAACTCACACTGAGAAAAAGCCACATACTTGTGAAGTCTGTGGATATTCCTGTTCTAAAAAATCAAAGTTAGTAATACATATAAGAAAACACACCGGAGAAAAGCCACATTGTTGTGAAGTGTGTAATTATTCTACTTCTGACAAATCACATTTATTGAGACACATGAGAACTCACTCAGCAATAACAACAATGTCTGGTTCTGCCACACAAAAGTAGAGTGTGAACCAGCTGACATCCAGTTGTAAAGTCCTCTTGGCTATTATAAAATGCGGCACAATGGAGTTTGTAAAATCTGTAAAAACTTGAATATCCAATATAGTAGCAAGTCGCGGGAACATCTATCAAAAACAACAGTTGGAAAAAAGTCATACATCATCTACGAAATTCATACAGCTAGATACCCATAAAACGCAGATATTAAACCGAACATATTGACATGGCATCAGAGAGAAAAAATAGCAACTCAAGTTCAAGAAGCGTCCCTAATGATATTGGCCTTAACAGAGTTGAGAGAGAGAAAAGAAACAATGATTTTTGTATGACATGAAAAGAAACTGGAATCTCAAAACGATCTCACTCATTCCAGTAAGAGGAACAACTACTGAACGAGAATTACAAAATCTATCTGGTAAATATATCCGATGAACCAAGTCAAGAGAAATACAAAAAATTGTACTTGAATGGCCGGTTAGAATCTTTAAAATATCTCTTAGTTGGATTAACTAATCTAATGGGAAAATGTTTGGCATCTGGTGGAAGGCTCCAGTCGCAACAAAAAACAATTTGATAAGAAAATAATCAATAATTTTCCCTACTCTTTATCTGTACCTAAACCTAAACATAGATTCCATGATCAAAGCTTCTTTCCTAGAACTGCACGCCTGTGAAATTGTCTTCCGTTTTCCTGCTTTCCAGCTGTCTATAATATGGTTGTCTTCAAGTCCAACGTGAACAAGTTTCTGATGAGCCGTTCCACTTAAGTTAACAAATTTACCGAACTTCCATTACTATTGATTACTATATTGTCCTTTTGACTACTCTACACTCTTTAACCCTTATCCTTGAGTGGCCGATCGGCCTTGATAAGTGGTGACGCCTATGTAAAAAAAAGATATAAAAAACACATTCTTATGAAATATGTGCCTATTTTTTCGAAATAATGAAAAGTTAGTGCAACACTGGAAAATTCATATTTTAGAACAATTTGTGAATATTCTTGTTTTTTAGTCAAGTTCATTGACACATATGAAAAAAAACACAATTAGTAACAAATCTATTTTTGCAAAATATGTTTATAGTTTTATTCGAAGAATTTGCATTTATTTATGTGAGAACTTCAAACTAGACAACATTACATCGAACACACTTGAAAGGACTCATGATTGATGCAACAATTCTAAATTGTCATAATAAAGAGAAATGAGAGAATGTAACCCAATAGTAAGTAAATAATTAAAAACTACAAAGTATATAAAGCATATAAACATTTCGATACAATCAAACATTTTCAAAAACACAAATATATATTTTAATCGTAATGAAATCAAATATAAGCTCTAGAGAGGGGAATAAAAAAGCTGAAAAACTATATTCTTATTTCAACATTCTTGTAAATAAAAGATTGGGAAAATAACTAACAATTGTCAAAGGTCATATTCTTTGAAATCGTGTAAAAGAAGAGAGGCTATGCCTCATTGAAATAAACCATGCATATCGAGCCACCCTATTGAGTATAAAAATCACAACATATTGAAACGGAAAGGGCGCAAGATAACTATGAAAGTTTACCCATACAAATAATTACTAACTGAAAAAAAGCCATATTCTTTTAAAGCATGTGAAAAGAATAGAGTCTATGCCTGACTGAAATATACCATGTGTATCAAGTCACTATATTGAGCATGAAGCAGTGCATCAAAAACACAACAGATATGGAAATGGTGCAGAATTACTATGAAAGTCTACCCATACAAATCTCAAACAGAAAACTTAAAAATTTGGTGACGTTATATTGAAAAATACTGCAGAAACACATATTACAGAAATGAAAAGAACTCTACAGGCAAATTAATGTCAGTGGAGGTTTCGTTACTCAGCGATTGAAAGCGCGAGCTATCTTATCTGTAGATGTCTAATCTTATTGGCAGATGATGTTTACACTGTCTGCCACAACACAACATCCATTGGAACATCTGTGAAGAGATGCAGCTTTTAAGAAATAAGCGGAAAAACATCTATCTGTAAAACAACCTTGGATATGAATTCAAAATTAATGAATTTAACAAAAGAGAAAAATCAAAACAAATCTATATTTCAGAGCCTGGAATAGCGATAGTAAGCATCATTCTCTCTCTCTCTCTCTCTCTCTCTTTCTCTCTCTCTCTCTCTATATATATATATATAAATGGGCAGTCTTATGTGTAGATGTCCAATTTCATTGTCACAGCACAGTATGTACTACCTCCATTGGAAAATCCGTGAAGAGATGCAGCTTTTAACGAAATGAAAGTGTGCAACTATAAAGGAAACAACGTCTGTTTCTAAAACAACCTTGGATATAAATACAAATCGAAATAAAATCAAAATTATTGAGTTTAACAAAGAAAAATATCTGCTAAAGTAAGATCCTTATATATTCAAACAATTCGGTTAAAGGATTTGTTAAATAAATGCAAGCACGACAAAAATGTTCAAAAAATAAATAAAGCAAAACAAAACACTAGGCCAAATAGATATGGAATATATCTCAACATAACGAAAACAAATCTAAATGCCAGAGCAAAGAGTAGCGTTTAGAATATTGATGATATCGTTGAAATGATTTATGAAAAAATCCCTGCATAGAATAATTACCAAATTTCCGATTGAAGAAGTTAGTATCATTCCATATAAATTATAGCGTCTATTTCATCAATCTGTTGTTTGATTGAAGAATTTAGCATCGCTCCACATAAATTATAGCGGTTATTTCATCAATTTGTTGTTTGGCAAGAAGGCCACACAAGGATAAAGAACAATTAGGATAGAAGTACATGCTTACTAAAATGTGATACAAACTTCATAGGCAAAACGAGTGAGAGACGACGCTAGTAAATACATGTATATCTACTGTCTTAATGCTAAAAACTGCCACATATTGTGACTACCAGGCATGTATTGTTATTCAATATGAAATATTCTCATATAGAAAAATGTCACAAAATAAATCATAACAGTTGAAATTTAGTTCTGAAAAATAAACAAATGTCATTTAGATGTAAGTTAATCAAAATACATTTTTTATAAATAGTTTTTTTTTAAGCTGAGAATGGTTCTCTCCAGAATGTGCTGCTGCCATTGCGCACAGAAATCACTTTCTCCACTGTTTCCAACGTAATAGATGTATGAAAACTAAAGCCGCTTTCAGGACTGCCAGCAACCATTCTAAGAAAGTATTAAAGAATGCAAGAGAGTTGTATGCTCAATCTGTTAAGTCCAAAGTAGCTGAGCAGCGGCTTGGTTCCCACCAGTTTTGGCAAATAGCAAACAGAATCCTGAACAGAAGCGTGTGCTCCATCCCAACTATTATCAATGGACCTGAGGTAATTTCGTCAACATCAGACAAAGCCAAACTCTTTGTCAAGAACTTTGCAGCTAATTCTACCCTTTGCGGCCAAGGCTGCCAACCCCCAATATTTCCTCCTGTGTCAGAAAACACACTATGTGATATACGTATATCTGTACGTGATGTTGCCAAGCTAATCAAAAACCTTGATTCGAGTAAAGCAACTAACCCTGACGGTATTCCAATTATAGTACTCAAAAAACTTCAACCTGAACTAGCGCCCATACTTACAAAACTGTTGAAACGTTGTCTTAAGCAGAATAGTTTCCCATCTCCCTGCAAAATTTCATCAGTATGCCCTGTATTTAAGAATTCAGGTGATCGCTCATCCCCCTGTCAATACAGGCCATTAAGTCTCCTGTGCGTCATGAGTAAGTTGCTGGAATCTGTGTTAAATACAGAAGTAATCAACCATCTCAACAAAAATAACCTTCTTAGTGACACTCAATATGGTTTCCGTTCTGCTAGATCTACAGCAGATGTGCTTACAGTTATATCTCATAGGATTAGCAAATCTCTCGACGGAGGCAACTTTCTAGGGCAATTGCTCTTGACATATCTAAGGCCTTTGATAAGGTATGGCATAAAGGTTTACTTCATAAGATCTCTAGCTATGGTATTGCTGGAAATGTCTTCTCAATTATTAAATCATTTCTTTCTGATAGGTTCATAAGAGTAGTAGTTGAGGGGCAAAAATCAGAAGCTCACAGTATTAATGCCGGTGTCCCTCAGGGATCCATCCTGGGCCCAACTCTTTTCCTGATCTACATTAATGATCTTCCAAATCACATCCTTACATCATTTGTAGACATCTATGCTGAAGACACTACCATTTATGGTAGCACATCTAAGACAGTAAACGACCAAGTTCTCTCCAATTCTCTCTCCTCTGATCTTGAGCATGTAGTACAATGGGGTAAGGAGTGGCTGGTTACTTTTAATGCATCTAAAACCAAGCTTCTCTCTTTACATCATCAACATTCTGATCCACATCTGGCATCAATTGAAATGAATGGCTCTCGTCTTGAGGAGGCCTCAAGTTTTGACAAGCTTCTTGGCTTGACCATTACTCCTGATCTTTAATGGAACACGTACATCAAATCTGTTGCCAAGGCCGCTGGAAAAATGGTGGGATCTTTCTATCGATCCGGTAAATATCTCACTGCTGATGCTATTCTCTATCTATATAAGAGTCAGGTACATCCAAGGATTGAATACTGTTGCCACATCTGGGCAGGAGCTGCTAGAAAGGACTTGTCCTGCCTTGATAGAGTTCAAAATAGACTTCGTAGCCTCATAGGAGATGTCCTTTTCTCTTCCTTGCAACCTCTATCTCACAGAAGAGATGTTGCGAGTTTGTCTCTGATGTATCGTTATTTTCATGGAAAGTGTTCGACTGAGCTTCAATCTATGGTCCTCCCTCGCCAAACTTTCACAAGAAACACTCGTCTAGCTGTAAACACTATCAATAATTCCCCCCACTCTTTATCTGTGCCTAAACCTAATCGTAGATTCCATGAACAAAGCTTCTTTCTTAGAACTGCACGCCTGTGGAATTGTCTTCCGTTTTCCTGCTTTTGGCTGACTACAATATGGTTGTGTTCAAGTCTAACGTAAATAAGTTCTTGATGAGCCGTTCCATATAAGTTATCAAATTTACCAAATTTTCATTACTAATGATTACTATATTGTCCAATTTCTACTGTACACTCTTTAACCCTTATCCTTGAGTGGTATCTTGGCCTTGATAATGTGGTGATGCCTATGTAAAAAAAGATATACACTATACAATAAAAATACGACTTATCATATAGAGAGCTAGTAAGTCAGTCAGAATTTGGATTGGCCAGTGGACGTGAATATTAATTTTGTCACTGCAATCCATGTTAATTTGATGAATCAATTAGAAATGATGAGGATCCAATGCATCCGAGAGAAAAGTCACAGACATGGGATAAATCTATATAATAATAAAACTTTGTGTTTCATTCAGAAAATGTATTCCTTGTAGGTTGACAATCACCAAGGGACAAGCGGATAAGGTATGTTTCCTTTTTGTGCCATGCAAAATATCTATTCATTATATTAAAAACAACTCACATACAGATGGTATTTGTCCCGATTATGAATAGTGTTTATATGTGAATGCATCCGTACACAGAAAACCATGAAAAGAAAATATACATACATCAAGAGACACATTTACATGAACATAGACGCTATAAAACTTGACACGAAAATATGCACGTCAAATATATATATATATATATATATATATATATATATGTGTGTGTGTGTGTGTGTGTGTGTATGTATAATGTGTGTGCGTGTGTAATTCTTGGTTCGTTCGTTATTAGTTGTCTGAATAACCACTGAAACGATTGCTTCGACATTTTGGTATATGTTTACTATACCCATGCGTGTTTTTATAATATCTCTTTTTAATTATTTCTTTAATAAATAGGTGATTTTCTTTGTACCGATGGGCCATTTTCTTTTATTTGAGGAC
Organism: Euprymna scolopes; assembly: GCF_053919585.1. Lineage (NCBI taxonomy): Eukaryota > Metazoa > Mollusca > Cephalopoda > Sepiida > Sepiolidae > Euprymna > Euprymna scolopes. The sequence continues at coordinate 184,958,984 of NC_136527.1, forward strand.
AATTATTTATCACCGCCTGCCGTTATGTGACATCAGTAAAAAGAATATTTTGGTCTCACCTCTACAGGCCGTTGTCTAGCTTAATGTAAACAGAATGTGTTTACAATATCGGTAAATTTTCAATGGTTTTAATCACGTGATTATTGATAAATTTTTTAACCATGTGATTGAAATTTAAATGAACCACATGTGGTCGCTTTCCTATCAAATATTCATAACAAATATGTAGGTACGGGCAAAATGAATACCAACGCTCCAAATGTATCACCATTTTGACCCCTCCCTTAACTTAAAATTTCACCAAAAATCAGGAAACTTACCAATTTTAATGAAATTTTCAGTATTTATCCAATAATGATCGCAGAATATAAAAAACTAATTATTTTTACTTATATCTTAGTGAAAATGTATTATCTTAGTTTAAACTAAAATATCTTTACTAAAGTTATGGTTTTCAGTAGCAAATAAAAAACGCAAAAAATTATATTTTGCTGTTTTATATAAATAAAGCATCGTAATTTGTAATAATAATAAAAAATAATTGTTAGAGGTACATTACGAAAAAAAGGCCCTAAAGTCTGTATCAAAGAATTTTATATGACTCGAAAGAATTTCTCGTACTACCGATATTACCATTGAATTAAGCATTGTTTATTTAATATTTTCACACAAAAAAATTTATAATAGCAAAACATTTCTACTTTGTTTTAAATTACAGATTTCGCATAATTTTTATATGCAAGATTTTAATAATTTCCCTTTTAATAATAATTTTCTTTTTAATAATTTCACATTCTTGCGAGTATGTGAAACTTTCGAGATAACATAATTTTTATATAATATTGGCCAATAGTTAAAAAAATAATAATATAAAAACAGGAACATAGAAAAATAATTACAGTAAAAAATGGTAAAATTTATACAAAAATTTACAATAGAAATGTACGGATGTCCGTCTGGGTAAAAAAAACCCAGCACCTCTTCTTCCTTTTACATGACGTCATTCTCAGACAGCTGTCTCAAATTTTATTCCGTATTTCCAAAAGTATGGTTTGTTGTGCTTATGCTAATTCAGCTATTTTAGCACAAACAAGGTGTTTTTTTAATTATTTAATTGTTAGGATTTTCTTTACTAATTATCTTGGAAATAGACCCATAAAACTAATATGTATCTCTAAAAGGATTTTTACAATTAATTTATATAACTTCAAAATTTAGCTGAATTGGTAAGCTCGCCATGAAAACATTTTTCATAACTATTTTTCACGTGTACAAATATTTTTTTTCCCTTTGAGAAATTAAATTTAATCCCTTATCTTTCAAATACAATCAAAAGGTTGTCGGAAACCTACAAAAGAATTATGATAAATCGGCTTTCAAAACTATGTCCCCCTATTCTTATTCGTTTATTTTTGAAATTAGCAGCAAATCGACCATTGTGGATCGTCTTTTTTCCTATTCAGGGAATTAAAAATTCAATTAGATTCCTATTTCAGTCACCTAAATTATTTAGGGTGAAACGAGTTTAGGAATTTATATCCAAACCTAAATGTTTTTTACTTAAGAAATAACATTAATACGCTAAATTAGGTAAACTTTGCATAGAATGCTCTGCTTTACAGTTGTTGTAACGGAATTTGAATTTCGTTCTCTTTTTAATGTGGTACATTTTTACATTACGTCCAACTAATCGTTCCCATTCGACATGTCAACTTTCGGGTATGCTTACAAGGTTAGGACTGTCTATTCTAAAAGTCGTTCCTAACACGGGCGGATGGGGTGTCTATTGCGAGCGCCGTTTATAACATGGATATATTGGAGTGTTTATTCATTGTAAACGTTCCCGATTACCTATAAATGTCGACATTTCCAATGTGAACAGTAAGTTGGACTTATTTTTAAAAAATAAGAAAAAGATATACCAAACTGACTTTTTTTCTTTAAAAATGGAATTATTTCCCTTTCGTTATCACTATTTTTTTGTAAATATTTTGTGTTATCTATATATTAAGTACAATTGTTGAGTGTTGCTCTTTTGATTATATTCGTTTGGGGGCACAATTAAAAAAAAGGATTAAAACAAAGCGAAATTTAAGTTTCCATTCCATTTTTTTACAACAACCGTAAAACAGCACATACACATCAAGTTTTATCGTTATTAACATCTAGATTCTTACATTATATTAGAAACCGAGCAACCCATAAAAATCTGGTAGCTGAGTGTAAAATCTGCTTAAAATATTGAATAAAAAAATGAAATAAAAAATAGAATCTCTCCCAAACATACTGGCAATTTGTATTTCAACATTTGGTTTCGTCCTTTCCTTGAGTGTTTCCAATAAGGGGCATTGATTCACTAGGATTTGTATTAGAAGCTGAGCACTTATTAAAATTATTCAATTGTTGAATTTCTTTTCATTTTGATTAAATTTTTTGGTTTGCAATCGCTGATAGCCCACTCAAAAAATTGAACAAAAGACGAAATTACAAAGAATTGCACTCATGCAGAATTACTCCCCCCCGTCCCAATTATGGTTAGGGTTCGACCGGCACTCACCGGATTCAACCGAGCGTTGTTCAAATGTTGAAACACTAAATCAACACTTTGTTTATTTTTTGCATAATTAATTAATAGTGGGAGTATTTTTCTGTTTATTTTCTTAACATCTGCTGACAAAAAATAATTTGTACATTCTCTAGAAAAAAATCAAACTATTCTATACTTTCACCTAAATAGTTAGAGTATTCATATAAAGCATTTATATGTTCTTTCTATAATAAAAATTCCGTTTTCAAAAAAAAAACGTTTCCTGCCAAATTTCTTTTTTAAAAAAATGCAAGTTTTCCTGAAAAATAACTTTCACCTTACAATTTATATTTTTTATAGGTAAGTGATTTTTTGAATTTATATAGCATATATTTTATCGAATCAAGTTAAAATTCTTTAATTTTCTTTAATCTTTTTTAAGAAAACCGATTTTAAAAAACAAATATTGCATAACTTGGTATTAAATCTGCTATTTTTTAAAAATTAGTTTTTTCTCCTTTAATTGAAAAAATATGGTTATAATTTCATTTTTAAGTAGTTATAAGGTTGGAAAGATAGGAGGTCGAATTATTCAATTTTTTATCACGCATTTTTAATGTTGTTTTCTGACACTGCTAGTTTATGAGTCTCTGAAGAATTTAACGTTTAATATGGAAACAGATAATAAGCGTGACTCTTACCTAAAAAAAAATGACCAGGAAAGCCAAACTGGGATTACCTAGTGTCGGCGCCTCGGCTATTAGAAATTAGTTCCTTCCATTTCAAAAAGGATTTAATGTCTTTTATTAGTTTAGGATGCTGCTGTACCTTTTTGTAATATCATTAGTACGAATGTGTTATATTAAGGAGACGAAACGAGACGTGTTAGCTCAAAGAGGATATCTTTATTTGCATAAGGGATGTAACTCCTACAAGCAACAAGGAAAGATGATCCATATGTTTACATCCCTTCTTCATAACAGAAATGAACGATCAGTCAGAATGCACTGGAACGGTCTTCAGGTATGAACCTATCCTATAGGTCGTACTTTGGGGGGTATGAAACGACTTGATCTCGTGAGTGTACCATTTGGTTTGCTGTCGCTGGACTGTGTTTCGGGTGCAGTTTTGTGGTGTTTCTGTTGGAAATTCTGCAGGCTTTATGTTTGAAATATGAGAGGGTGCGAGCTGCATGTTATGCGGGTGTGTATTTTGCAATAATGTCTGTCTCGGGTTTGAAAGATGGGCATCCTTCTTGAAGTGCCTGTGATTTCTGCAAAGAACCTGTCCTGCCGAGGCTTCCACAATGTAGGATCGAGGTTCAGTGCAGACTTGATTGACGATTACTGGAGTCTACTTTTAGTGTCTTGGTCTTGTTCTGCGCTAAGAGAGATCCTTAGAGTGGTTCTCATGGTGACTTTTCTGCGACAACTGTCTCAGTAGTAGGCGCTCGTAAATCTTCTATTTCCGAATATTTTAGCTGGGATATTTAGTGGGTAGATTGCTGACGACTTTCCGATTGAATAACAGCTCTCCCGACGATGGGAGTACATGATTTAAGGGAGTCAATCGGAGACAAAACAGACTCATGTTTATATCTCGACTGCTAAGTATAGCTTTCTTTTGGGGAGCTTTGACGCTCTGTATGCAGCGTCCTGCCATGCCATTCGATTGTGGGTATCTGGGAGATGTTATGTGTTCAAAATCCCATGCTTTGGCAAATCTCTGAAATGCTGTGAGCTAAACTGTGGGTAATTGTCACTGATTAGCCTTTCTGGTACTCCTTGTTCACCAAAAATTTGTTAGACTCAATCGATGACTTCCTTGCTAGAGAGTTCCCATAGTTTGCAGATTAAAGGTACTCTGAGTAGTAATTCCTTCCTTTTTTTTTGTATTTACTTCAATTGAATTTGAACTTTGTTCGTAATATTATTTCTGTAACCTCTCTCTTTCCCTTTCACTCGCAGAATAGTTGCTGTGTCATCACGTTGCTGTCATTATTGATGCAATTCCAGAAAAAAACAGGTTTTGGCTCTTAGTTTACATTTGTCGCTTCCTTGGTCCCCATAATGTCTTTTTCTTAAAATCTCTGGTTGCAATGATTTAGGGATCAGTATCCTGTTATTTTTGTTAGCTATACACCACTCAATCGAGAGCTCTTCCCGATAAGACCAGTATGGATGAAGGTCTTTCTTCAGTTCTCTACGACATTCTGGCCAACTTTTAAGAATCATCTCAACTCGCATCAAGTTGGATCGGCGCTCGTTGCCTGGCAGATCTGTGCTAATTTCTAATTCGAGAATTGCACAAAGTCTACCTTGATGTCTAGGTCTATGGCTTCTTTATTCTTTTTGCTGGGTAGCCTAGATTGTTTATCAGCATCTCATTTCTTGGTCTATACTTGATGATTATGCCATATTCTTGGAGTCTCAACAACATTCGGTGCTGCTGTTAAGTTATTGAGGCTAATCATTCCCATTTGTGGTCACTTTCAATTTCAAATGAACACCCGTAAATATACGTTCTAAAGCGTCCACAGGCAAATATGACAGGCAAGAGTTCCCGTTCGATATTAACATAGCGCTATTCTGTTTCTGTCAACGATTTCGAAGCAAAGGATATGGACTTACCTTCTTTGATTAGGGCTGCTCCCAATCTTCTGGAAGATGCATCAGCTTGAATAATGGACGTTTTGGAAGGGGCATAATAGCAGAGCAACATCTCCATGCATATAATGTCCTTTATCTCTTCCGGTGGCTTTTGCTCGATTCATACTATGCATCTTTTTTAATAGTTCTCTGAGGTTTGCTGTGAGATCTGAAAGCCTGCGAATGATTGATGTCATGTAAGTAATAATTCCTATGACCTTTTGCTACTATTGAATGTGTGACCAGCAGTCTCTCTCAACTGTTGTAAGTTATGGTCATGCTCTTCTTTGGTCTTCACAGGGGTGATCACGTGATCAATTAGAGCTAATGCTCCAGGACACTTCTCGTTGATCATGTCCATCTTCTGTTAAAATGTAGCACCAGACACTTTGTGCGAGAGTTACTCCATGGTTGCGGATTTGTGGCGACAACGCATGGTGTCCCTGTTTAGATCTTTAGATTTTAGACATATGCGAAGTTCACCGTTGCTCTTGCGCACATACCCGATGCTGTTCACCAAATTCGTTGGCTCATCAACCTTTCGGATTTTTTGTTGGTTTACAAGTTTATCCAGTTCTGCTTTTACCTCCTGTACTCATAGGTGTATGAATCATGGAATGGATGTTCAGGCGAAGCACAATGTGGTATCCCCTGAGAAGTTGTCAATCCAGTTTAATTGGTCCGGATACTCTTCTATAAGATCTCTTGTAGAGTTGATTGGGGTGTGGTTTGTAGAAGTAACTGTGGCATCTGTTGCAACCTTGGCCATCTCGACAGAACAGCAGTCTGTGCATCTCCATCAACTGTCGTAAATTGTGGTCATGCTCCTCTTTGGTCTTCCTATTGATGATCAAGTCATCAGTTTGAGCTAATGATGCAGGACACTTTTCGATTATCATGTCTATCTTTTGTTGAAAAACATCTTGAGACATGAATAGGCCAAAGGGCATTCTCTTGAAACAATACCGCCCGAAAGGTGAATTGAAGGTCGTCAGTAATTGTGATTCCCTGTCGCGTTTGACTGATTAGTAACCATTGTTGGCATCTAGCTAGGAGAAAAGTTTTGCACCAGAGAGTTTGTGCGAGAGTTTCTCCATGGTTGGGGATTTGTGAAGATATTAAATTTCTACAGATCTCTGCTGCGGGATGCTAGAACCAATATACGCAGTAAATATCGTTGTTTCCTTCTGAGTTGTTCCTTTGTGGTTCACATGTTTCAGAAACATTAGCTGGAATGTACGTAATGGGAGTGTATTTCCCTCCGCTCCTGTGCCTACGTTAACCTTCAGTTCGTGAACACCTTTTCTGTTTGCTAGTATGCCGTTTAGGGTGGCAAATACTTCTTTCCGAGAGTCTCTTTTTCTGTGATCCTGCATTGAATAAAATGACATATTCTCAAATTCATCAACCATTTGGTTCTCAACATTAATACAGCTCTGACGATTTTAGATGTAGGTTGTGCTGGTACAATTTTCTTGTGTTTGGTATGCTTATTTGTTTGTGCTAAACAAGTGCTGCCTCGACCGAGGCAATTTCCATGCTGATTGAGAAGCTCACATTTGCCACATGTTTCTTTTATCGCGTGTATCTTCTTGTCAGTTTTTCCTTGCAGTTTGCCCATTTGAAGAAATTTATTATCCACTTCTTCTCGTGGAAGGTAATTCTTCTTAATCAATTAGACGTTACGACTAAACTCTGAAACATCAAGGAAGAAAACAAACAAAAAGGGAAAAATATGAGAAATAGAATTTATTAAATATATTGGCAAAAGGAAAAGTTCGTGACCTCTATGGGCTGCCAAAAATGTCCATCTGGCTTACAAATATTCTTGTAGTAGTAACCGAAAGAGGAGAGAGTGAAGGGAAAGAGAAGGAAAGAGAGATGGAGAAAGAAATAAAGAAGGGGTGCACTTACTGGAAGCTTCTGGGCGTCCTTTTCCGAATGGAACATTTAGAAAGTTCGTTTTGTTTGGGGTTTTTTACTTTCAGAGTTCGTGTTATTTAAAAGTTCTTTTTTATTAGTCCTTTTCCTGGAAACTCGTTTCCGTAGTCCTTTTTGCAAAGGTTAAAATTCCATAAAGGCAGAATATTTCAGAGTTTTCAAGTTTCTTAGAAACTTTCCAGCGGCGAATGTTCTTCTTAAACTTCAATTATCCTTTTCTCGATAATTGAATTCAGTTTTCAAGTGTCTTAGAAAACTTTGAGACGAATTTTCTTCTCTTGGTTCTTTTCAACAATTTTAATGTCTTGTTAGGACAGAGTTGTACTTCGCCTAAGTTATTTTTCAGGCTTGGTTTTCTGTTTCGTTTTGCGAGTAATTCTGTAAACAAAAACGTGTAAGAGCATGGCCTCTTTCTTGCTCAGTAGTTGCTTTTGCAGCTCCAGATGTTCCGTTCCGACTATTATTTGTTCAATCACTTGTTCTTCCAACTCATAATCGTCTCTGAATTTACATTTGTGTGCTTGCAGCTTGTAGCTCGCAGGAAAAACATCAATGTTTTCGGTGTCCTTTTGCGAGTAATTCTGTAAACAAAAACGTGTGATCTTAAAATAAACTTGCGGTTCTAACTTCTCTAGGAGTTTATTCTAAATCATAGCAGGATTGCGTCTGTCGGCCTCGTTTTCAAATGACCAAGAATTATAACGCCTAAGACCTTCTTTCACCGAAAACAAGCGAATGTGATCAACTTGTCTGTCTTCTATAATGCCTTCTACGAAAAAATATAACTCACACTGTTGCTTGAAAAATTTGAAAGATTCCACTAAATTGGTCGTTTCCCAGCACATATGTGGATCACTGGATCACTTGTACGATTCGACAGTATTCTTGGTATCGTCAAAACAATATAGGGTTGAAAGACAAACATTTTTTAATTAGGCAACTTACAGTTCACACGTTAAAATCCAATATTGCGTCTTTTTGGACACACATGGCTACGTCCTTTTTTTCCCTACCAGTTAGACGATTGAGCTATTGTCGGATTCTGTAAGGATTCTCCTCGTTTTTTTTTTTAACAGTAATATTCTATAATCGAATTTTTCTGCTGCCATCATGTTGTACCTTTTTTTGTAATATTATTAGTACGAATGTATTATATTAAGGAGACGAAATGAGACGTGTTAGATCTAATATAACTCACACTGTTCCTTGAAAAGTTTGAAGGATTCAACCAAATTAGTCGTTTCCCAGCACATATGTGGTTCATCACTTGTACGATTCGACAGTATTCTTGGTATCGTCAAAACAATATATGGTTGAAAGACAAACACATTTTTTGTTAATTAGGCAACTTACAATTCACACATTAAAAATCCAGTATTGCGTTTTTTTGACACACATGGCTACGTCCTTTTTTTTTGCTGCCAGTTAGACGATTGAGCTATTGTCGGATTGTCCTATTTTTTTTTACAGTAATATTCCGTAACCGAATTTTTCTGCTGCCACTATGTTGTACCTTTTTTGTAATATTAATAGTACGAATGTGTTATATTAAGGAGACGAAACGAGACGTGTTAGATCAAGGAAGACATCTTTGTTTGCATAAGGGACATAACTGGTACAGCAAGAATTACAACCAACAAGGAAAGATAATCCATGAGTTGACACTCCCTCCCTCTCTCTCTCTCTCTCTCTCTCTCTCTCTCTCTCTCTCTCTCTCTATCCCTATCTATCTCTCTCTCCTTTTTACTCGCAAGATAGTTTGCCGATCTCTGAAAAGTGGAAAAAGCTTGTTAGTAATTGATGTTCAGAAACAGTGCCAGCAATCTTTTTTCTTTTTTTTTTTTTAATTGTGTGTGTGTGGGTGTGTGTGTTTTTGTGTGTTTGTGTTTGTGTGTGTGTGTGTGTGTGTGTGTGTTTTCGCGTCTTTCGAATCAGTTCAAGGTAGGTTTTTTTTTTTTAGAGCAAGAATCTTTTCTTTGCGGGGGGGATTCGATTGTATTGGTGACCATATACGAACGACCATAAAAAAGAAGAAGCTTACAACCTTTTCAGAGAAAAGCCATTTTAATTCGGACTCTGATCTTGAGGAGAGAGAGAGAGAGCGAGAGAGAGCGAGAGAGAGAGGGGTAGAAAGAGAGCGAGAGAGAGAGCGAGAGAGAGAGAGAGAGAGAGAGAGAGTCCAATACTTGAACCTTTTGAAGTTTTTTTTTTTGTTTGGAAGAAAGGTCGATTAAAGGACAGACAAGAGAAAAAAACATGAAAAAAACTTTGCGAACTTTTCTTTGCATGTTATTCCCTCCCCTTTCCGAATCCCTTTTTTCAAGTAAGCCTTTCTTATTTAGTTTAAAGAAAACGAGAAGCCCCCCCCCCTGATGGAAATCTAATTTCGAGTCTCCATTACAAATTATATTTCTTCCTTTTTTGTATTTACTTCAACTGAATTTGAACTTTGTTCGTTATATTATTTCTGTAACCTTGTTAATGTGGTATTTTTTACATTTGCTTTTGGGAAGCAAAACAGCAACCAGCTTTTCCAAAATAAACTTTGGAATTTTTAAACTTAAATTCAACGTCATTTATTTGTCTTATTATTTTCTTTTTCTTTGTGTTCTTGCATTGCTATTTTCGTTTTTCTTTTTTAGTAGATGTTTTCCAACAAAGTCGAATTTTTCAAAAATAAAAAAAATATGAAAACAACGTTTTTGTAAGAATACACCGATGTTATTTATTTTAAACAATATATACAGAATTTTTTTTTTAATTTATAACTATTTTGAAAAAAAAAACACTTAAAAAAACAATATATTTATTTTTTTAAAGCTTAAACAATATAAATAAAGTAGAATTATTTTTATAAATTTAAAGAGTACATTTTAACTTGGTTTCCCCCTTAACATTTTCTCATAAAATGAAGACTCTGAAGGTTTCGAGTATGCTCAAAACGAATATCGCATTTAACTTTTCTTCAAATATGTCGTTTTTCGGATTTTACGCAATATATATTTGTGTTTAAAAATTTATTGTTTTTCAACAGTTAATTTTCTATTTAAATAATTTCACGTTTTAATCATGTTTTTAATTTTTTATATCTATTGATTTTTTTTTGTAATATATCTATTGATTTTTTTCTATCAGAATGAACAAAGATAATATAAACTTTATAGGAAAAAAATTCGACGCGTTTCAATAATGAACGAACATTTTTATAGGAGGAACAAAATAATGATTACACCGGGTTATTACGATGACTTAAATTCATTCTTCTTAAGCAGTTGATTTTCTCTTTAAATAATTTCACGTGTAAATCGTGTTTTTCATCTTCTAATTTTGATTCTTTTATATTTTCATATATTTTATTTCTTAATGAATTTGACACACAAAACAAAAGTTCGGTAAATTCACTAAAGAAGTCGTAACAAACAAAACAAATTTCCTGTTTTCAAAGAAAAAGAAACGAATTCATCCCGTTTTTTTTTTTTTTCGCATTGAAGTCCTGGAATGAAAGGTTAGTTTTTTCATCTTTTTTACGCTTATAAAACTATTCAATCACTAACTTTTAAATTAATCGTAAAAATTTAAATAAGTTTATTGATTCCACCATTCTTTATAACAGAGATGAATAAAAAATACGAATTCTAAATTAAAAAAGAAAATCATCTTAAATATATGGGTTTGTATTACTGTACACATAGATTCGAAAAAGTTGTCAAAAAACAAATATAGAACAAATAAATGTTATCAAAGGCAAGATAAGTCACTTTTCTACCTAACTGGATATATATTTTTTGTGTTTTTATTCAGTGTAACATGTTTATTCAGCTCGAACAACATGCAGTGTTTACCGATGTATTGGAAAATTCAAAATGGCAGCCGACTCTCTCTCTCTCGGAGAGGGTACGTTTGGGAAAAGGTATTATAAATAATAAACTAGACAAAATACTGTTAGAAAACAACCGAATACATATCAACTTATGTCATGGTAACATATATTGAGCGAATTTCTATATATATTATTCAATCTGAGATTTATATTTTAGTAAATATGCTTATTTAGTAAAATAAAATAATAATAATAATAATAATAATAATAATAATAATGCTTATTTTAGTAAAACTTATTTGACTTCTGAGCAAATAATAATATTTACCATAATGACAATAATTTATCGAAGTTTATCAAATTGTTAAACAACTGAACACAGAAACTGTTTTTTCTCGATATTTAATTGTTTTACCATTTAATTTTTTTTTTATCTGTTTCTTGTCTGTCTTATTTTGTCGCTAGCGAATTCTGTTTGCTATTTGAATGTTGATACGTTTTCTTTTATAAAGTTTACATAAAATGAGCACCCATTTATTGACCATCATCAATTAAAAATATATATATATATATATATATATATATATATATATATATATATATATATATATATATATATATATATATAGTAATTGTCTGTATTTTTGAGATGAGGTGTTTTCATTGATTGAGATTGTAAATAAACACTTTAAGATAAGTTACAATATATCAAAAAACAAAAATTATCCAGGTTGGAAGAAATTATTTATATTGCATTTGGTAACATTTCTTTGTAATATATGTTTTTAGTCAATATCGATAATACACCAATGCACAACTTACCATTAAAATATCCATTTTTAAAGGTAGTCCCGTGTGTTATGAACGATTATCACATTCAAAATTGGGGGCGGCAAATAGTTTTCAAGATATCGACATCTTCATAATCCAATGTTATCTCTAGTAGTTTTCAATAGCGGCCGTTTTGCCCGGCGTAAGCATTTTTTTGTGTTGTTTTTCGTTTTTATTTTTTATTTTGAACATTTTTTAGAGGATATTCAATTATAGAACTTGTATAGTTTTTAACAGGTACTTCTGCAGTTTAATTAACCGTTTTTTTTCCGTACGTAATGCGTCGATATTAGCCCAGCATGATCCGTTTAATAATTTCACAAAAATTCTGTATTACTTTGTGTAGAGATTGAGTTATACTCCATAACTTTGATAAATATTTTTATAAATAAGTTTTAGCTTGCATTTAACTCACCAAGTGCCTCATCTCTCACAATGTCGTTACCAATCTTTTACTCTCTTCTCCCTAAATTATCACTGATAGATAAAATAATTACATATACCATACGTTCCTTTTTAAGCACCAGTCTTTACTATTTTTATGCTCAACTTAAAAATCTCTTACTTTCTCTTCTCTCGAAATTATTACATATACTATACATTCCCTTTTAAGCTCAAGACTTAACTGTTTTTATGCTCAACTTAAAAAGGCAAGTCCTATAAGCTCGAACGTTTCAAAATGGTTCTTATTCTCATTAGAGGGTTAGTTAGCCTTGGAATTTATAAATGGTTGCTCCAAATATTTTCTTCAAAATATGAAACTTTGTCAAACAGAAAGGCTGAATATATTATTGGAGGATGTAAGAAGAAGAATTTTTATATTGAAAAGAAAAAGCTGTTCATAATTCTTTTTTTAAAGAAAAGGTCACGACTAGTCAAGGCCCGTAGGCCACTCGAGGATAAGGGTTATTGAATGTACAGTAGTCAATGGGATAATTTCTTAGTAATCGTTAGTAGTAGAAATTTGGTAAATTTAATTATTTATTGGGACGGTTCATCAAGAATTTGTTTATGTTGGACTAGAAGACAACAAAATTGTAGACGAACGGAAGAGACTTCCATAGGCGTTCAGTTCCAAGAAAGATGCTTTGTTTAGGGAATTATGTTTTGGTTTAGGCACAGATAAAGAGTTGGTAAAATTATTGACAGTGGTTTCATCTAGACCGGTGTTTTTTTATGAAAGGTATGCGGGGGCATAAAATGGAGCTCAGACGAGCACTTGCCATGGAAATAATGATAAAGCAGAGACAGACTCGCAATGTCTCTTCTGTGGGAAAGAGGTTGCAGGGAAAAGTAAAGGGATTCCCTTACTAAACTACAAAGTCTATTTTGAAGTCTGTCAAGGCATCATAAGATGCTTCTAGCAGCTCCTGCCCAGATATGACAACAGTACTCCATCATTGGATGTACTTGGCTCTCATATAGATAGAGAATTGCATCAGCAGTGAGATATCTACTGGGGTGGTAGAAGGATCCCACCATTTTTCCAACGACCTTCACAACAGATTTGATGTACATGTTCCATTTCAGATGAGAAGTAAATGTCAAGCCCAGAAGCATGTCAAAAGATGGGGCCTCCCCAAGACGAGAGCCATTCATTTCAGTTGATGCCAAATGGGGATCAGAGCGTTAATGATATAAAGACAGAAGCTTTGTTTTAGATGCATTAAAAGTAATCAGCCACCTCTTTCCATATTGGACTACTCAAGATAAGAGGAAAGAGAGAATCAGAGGGGACGAGCATTTATTGCCTTTGATGTGCTGCCATAGATGGTAGTGTTGTCAACATAAATGTCTACAAATGATGTATGTGTTTTGGGAGATAATTGATATTAGATCAAGAAGAGAGATGGTCCAAGGATAGACCCCTGAGGAACTCCAGCATTAATACTGAGAGGTGCTAATTTCTGCCCATCAACCATTACTCTTATGAGCCTATCAGGAAGAAATGATTTAATAATTGAGAAGACATTTCCAGCTATACTGTAGCTTGAAATCTTGTGAAGTAGGCCTTTATGCAATACTCTACCAAAAGCCTTGGATATGTCAATAGAAGCCTTTGAAGAGAGATTCGCTAATCCTATGAGATATAACTGTTAGCACATCTGCTGTACATCTAGCAGAACCGAAACCATATTGCATATCCCTAAGAAGGTTATTTCTGCTGAGGTGGTTGACTACTTATCTACTAAACACAGATTCCAGCAACTTACTCATGACACACAGGAGACATAGGTCTCTACTGAGAGGAAGATAACCAATGACCTTAATTGTTAAATACAAGGCATACTGATGAGATCTTCCAGGGTGTTAAGAAGCAATTCTCCTTGAGACAACACTTAAACAGCTTTATAATTCTGGGAGCTAGTTCTGGTTGAAGCCTTTTCAACACTATAATTAGAATGCCGTCAGGGGCAGTTGCTTTACTGGAATCAAGGTTCTTGATTAGCCTGGCAACATAATGCACAGATATTTGTGTGTCACATAGCATGTTTTCTGCTACAGGTCCATTGATTATGTTTGGGATGGAGCACACACTTCTGTTCAGGACCCTGTTGTCTACTTGATGGGAACCTAGCTGCTGCTTAGCTACTTTCGATTTAAAGACTGAGCATACACATCTCTTGCCTTCTTTATTATCTTTTACAGTGGTTGCAGGCAGTCCTGAAAGCGGATTTAGTTTCAGTACATCTATAACGTTAGAAGCAATGGAAAAAGTGATTTCTGTGCGCATTCTGGAGAGAACCACGGCTGGCTGTTAGCTTTTTTGCTGGAATTATTTCGATTGTATGAAGCTGTCTATATCTACAATTAAGCATTCCGTCAGATCTGATACAGTTTTGACCAATAGTGAACAGGATCCTGAACATTAGCGTGTGCTCTATCCCAGCTATCATCAATTGACCTGAGGTAATCTCGTCAGCATCAGACAAAGCCAAACACTTTGCCAAAAAATTTGCAGGTAATTCTTCCCTATGTAACCAAGGCGGCATTCTTATTATAGTGTTGATAAAACTTCAACCGGAAGTAGCACCCAGGCTTATAAAGCTGTTTAAGCATTACTTTAAGGAGAATTGCTTCTCACCACCCCGGAAAATCTCAGTATGACCTTTATTTAAGAATTCATTTTCCTCTTAGTACAGACCTATATCTCCTGTGCGTCATGAATAAGTTGCTGGAATCTGTATTTAGTAGAAACGTAGTCAACCACCTAAGCAAAAATAAACATCTTAATATGGTTTCCGTTCTACTAGATGACAGCAGATGGGCTAATGGTGATATCTCATAGAATTAGCAAATCTCTTTCAAAGGCTTCTTTTCTAGGGCAGCTGTTCCTGACATAGCAAAGGCATTTGAGAGAGTATTGCATAATGGTTTACGTCACAAGGTTTTTAGTTACAGTATAGCTAGATATATTTTCTTAATTATTAAATCATTTCTCTCTGATAGATTCATAAGAGTAGTGGTTGATGGACAGAAATCGGAAGCTCTCAGTATTAATGCTGGAGTTCCACAGGTCTCCATCCTTGGACCAACTCTCTTCCTAATCTACATCAATGATCTTCCAAATCATATCCTTAGATCATTCATAGACATTTATGCTGCCGACACTACAATCTATTGCAACACATCAAAGGCAATAAATGACCAGTTACTCTCTCTCTCTCTCTCTCTCTCTCTCTCTCTCTCTCTCTCTCTCTCTCTGATCTTGAGCATGTGGTACAATAGGGAAAGAGATGGCTGATTACTTTTAATGCATCTAAAACCAAGCTTCTGTCTTTACATCACCAACGCTCTGATCCTCATCTGGCATCAATTGAAATCCAATGTAAACAAATTCTTGATGCGTTCCCCTTAAGTCATCCAATTTACCAAATTTCCACTAACAATAACTATGACATTGTCACATTGACCACTGTGTGCTTATTAACCCTAATCCTCGAGTGGCATCTGGGCCTTGATAAATGATGATATATTTAGAAAAAACATAAGTCAAACATAAAATTTTCACTGACTCCTAAAAGTATAATAATTTAAAACTTTCCTTAAACTTGAAAAAATATATTAATTATTGTGTGAAAACAACTTCTAAAAATATAATAATTTAAATCTTTTCTTAAAACTTGAAAAAATATATTAGATAGTGCCAGCTCAGAAATGTTAGGTAAGCTTATCTAATCCAATATTCACGTAAGAATGAAGTACAACTGCACAATATATATTGTCTGATTATTATGTGAAAATGTATTAATATTGATACAACACATAAACATTTTAAGGCCAATCGATTTGCAAGATGGGTTGTTGCACATTCCTAACACATAATACAAATTATCAAAGATACTATTGGTCTATTTTCTAAACAACTCTTACACCATTACCAATTTTATGACGTCATACCATGTGGTCTGAACATCATAAACCACATGAAAAATGGATATTGGCAGCTGAAAATGAGAACCAAGCTTTGTCAATCTGCACATTAGTTAACTTTATCGTCAACGACGTCTGGTATGTTATATGTAACATTTATAATTTATAACTTCTTTTCAATTTGCACATTTTTTTTATTATTCTGTAAAAGAGCTCTTAGAAACTCATAACCAATTTTATGACGTCATACCATCTGGCCTGAACATCAGAAAACTACATGCAAAATGGATAGTGATAGCTGAAAAATAAAAACAAAGCCTCGGCAACCTTCACAATAGCTAATTTTATTGCAACCAACGTTTTGTCCCTTATATGTAATGATGTATTTGCTTATAACTTTTTTGCAATTTGCACATTATTTTTTTTTATTAATTCCGTAAAACATAACTTTTAAAAAGGCTTAAAATTTGTGATTCAAGTTTAAAGACAGGCAGTTCTTATTTACATAACCTCAATTTAATGAAAATTTGCTATGCAAACAGTGAAGAGGATAATTAAGTGCAATATGGATACTCAGTGTTCATTGAATTAGCATATTTTTTAATATGAAATTTAGCTATCCTCTGTTTATTGTATTATGTAATATCATGTGAGCATTATACAACAAACATGCAAGATTGACTGCAGCAGATAAAGCATTAGGTGTAACAACCCTCAAAACTTTCAACGGCAAAGGGAGAAACATTTAAAGTCGTTAACAAGCTGGTTATAAGTACAAATTAACTACAGTCAGCAGTGCCTGCCGCTCTGTCTACACAAAGCCCGACCAGCAATTAATGCACATTAAATATCGGCAAGATACAGAAACAAAGATTAACTTGTTTGACTTGTTGATCTCGTGTTACTCCTCATTAATTCTCTGTTCAGGTACCTCGTTATAATACATCATCATATTCCAGTACATTTCTATTTAAAGCTGTAGACTTTTGCAGCTCTATTCCGTCTGTTTTTATTGCCTATAACAATTCACTATAAAATCTCTAAAAACTATATTCCTTAAAAATAGAAAAATAATTAACGTTCTAAATATAAAACCATTTTTATAGATTTATGAATAAATGTGCTTATCTTACATGTGATTAAGTTTTAAGAAATATGTTAAGTTGAATTAGAGATTAACAGATATTTTTCTTCATTAGTTTGGAATAATAGGATTGACACATTGAGAAATACACGAGAAGAAATAGAAAATGTAATCGTCCCAAACAAAGAAAATATCAATCTATATGTGGTAGTTGTATTGTTATAAAATGTTTAGTTAAAAATCAAAATAATATAATTAGGTTAAATGTTTGTTATATGTTAATAATAATTTAAATATTTTGTCTTACTAATATTTAAATATAAAACATTAAGTATGCTAATAATATGAGCACAGTTAATTGAAGCCTAAGTTAAAATATTTCATCAGTTCAATAAGACATGCGTTGTGAAACATAACCTCAATTTAATGTTCTGGTAAAGTTTGCTATACAAACAGTAAAGATGATATTTAATGACAATATGATTCGTTGAATTAGCATATCTTTCAATATGGCACTTACCTATCCACTGCTAATTTTATTACGTAATATCATCTCGGCATTGTATAGACGACATTCAAATTTGATTGCAGCAGATAAAATATTAAGTGTAAAAACCCTTAACCCTTTCAACAGTAAAGGGAGAAACAGAGATTTCTTAAAACTCCTTAAAAATAGAAAACAGAATAAACTTTCTAAGTATAAAACAATTAACTTTCTAAATACAAAACCATTTTTAGAAATGTATTATTAAATGTGCTGATCTTACATGTGATTAAGCTTTAAAAAATATGTGAAGCTGAATTAGAGATGTACGGATATTTTTTTCATTGGTTTGGAATAATAGGATTGAAAAATTGAGAACTATACGAGAAGAAATAGAAAATGTAATCGTCCCAAGCAAAGAAAATCTCAATCTATATGTGGTAGTTGTATTGTTATAAAATGTTTAGTTAAAAATCAAAATAATATAATTAGGTTAAATGTTTGTTACATGTTAATAATAACTTAAATATTTTGTCTTACTAATATTTAAATATAAAAAATAAACTCGCTTATAAGTGAAACGTATATGATTCCAAATAATTTTAACGTTCAGATGAATTAAGAATGAACAAATATTTTCAGATAAAACATTCCAATCCCAATTTTCACTATTTTCGTCTCAAACAATAGAAGCCTTACAAGCATCAACAAAGAAGAATGGTTGGATTTTAATGTTTGTGCGATCAGGAGTATGCACGTTGAGAGGATAGAATCTATTTCTCTCAGGAGTAAATACGTTGGTGCAGAGCGTATACTTGAAACCTTTTTAGAAGTCAAAGACAAATATGGTCTTGGTAGTTGCACGAAGCCATATTTGGCAACAATACACAATACATATGGTAATCTTAGCTTTGTTAACATATAGGATACTCTTATGTAATCTTCTAGCAAGGTTTAAGCAGGCTGTGTAACATCCTTACTATGTTAATTGTGTATTAAAAAAATATTAAATAACAATTTTGTTTTAACCAATAGCTAAAGATTAAATATTAACTTGCTGATGATTAAGCACATGTAGTAACAACAATTTCTATGTTCAAATGAATTAGGGATAAACGGATTTCCTTAAACAATCGATAAATTTGAATAATATGCTTTTAATTTTATAAATATATACGGAAAACAAGAAATAACTAATAAAAAAAATAAATGTATAGATTCTTACTGTAGTTTTCCCAATCGAATTACTTAGGTTTTACGCATTAAATACGTCTCTTTTAATAAATTGTCAAGACTTTTGATAAATTTACATATTCCTATATAAAGTGTATGCATGTGAGTTAGAAAAGCAAAAAGCAAACGTTTGCTGATGAACCTAGATTGATTTCTCTGATGATAACAATGGTAAATATTACATGAAAATGTTCACGTTTATAATCTATTTATTTAATAAACATATATTAAAATTGCAACGGTTTATTAAACTCAATAGAAATGATTTACATTTTCAGAGCATATGTAACTTTATTAAACATTAAATTCACATACATATTGTTTAAATTACTGCATCTTACACGTTTTTCATTGCATAAACCATACAAATCATCAGACGTTTCATCAGAAGAAAATGTTTATTTTTCTTGGTTCAAAATAGAAATGTAATTTTAAAGCGAATTAAAAAGGTTTAAAAGACAGTAAAATATCTACTGGTTATAGATACAACATTAATATGCAGAAGAAAGTTGTTCGTAGACCATGAGTTGAATAGGCTAATTTTACAGGTAATATTTATGCAGAAGAAAGAAGTTGTTCGGTCATATTTAAATTCATATTAAGCATGAGCCCTCCACCACGATCAGGAAAGGGTTATAATCGCTGCTCTAGACCAGGGATTGATGACCAATGCATTCAAGAAAATGGCAGGTATCAGTAATGACAACAAATGCAGGTTCTGCCATACAGAATTGGAAAGTGTGAGTCAACATTAATATGCAGAAGAAAGAGAGAGGCTTAGTTCGTTGACCATGAGTTGGATAGTTGAATTTCAAAGGGCATATTTAAATTCATACTAAGCTTTCAACATTAATACATTTTAATAATTTATACAATTAGAAGATGAAAATAATTAGGATAGAAATCATAAAGAAACTAAACAAATATATGATTAATAAAAATACACTAAAAAAGTTGGTTGAAATAATTTGTTTAATGCTTGTAACAAGTTGCTGAATTTCAAAAATAAAAAAATCATTAAACTACTGAGAATATCAATTCTGCAATGTTAGGTACGGTTACCAATTCACAGCTTTAGAGAGCCTTTTTTGCATACAAACGTTATCTACTAGTTTTATATACAACATTAATATGCAGAAGAAAGAAATTAGTTCGTAGAGCATGAGTTGAATAGACTCATTTCACAGGCCATATAAAAATTCATACTAAGCTTTCAACATTAATACATTTTAATAATTTATACTATTAGAAGGTGAAAATAATTGGGATACAAATCATAAAAAAAACTAAAAAAATATACCATTAAATAAAATATGCTAAAAAAAGTTGGATGAAATAATTCGTTGAATGCTAGTAACAAATTTTGGAATTTAAAAAATTAAAAAATATTTTAATAAAAATTAAAATAACTACTAAAACTATATACGATAATATGAATATAATGTATGTGGTATACAAATATGTATTACCAGACGTTAATTAAAAAAATAAAATTGCGATAATCGATTATTACAATTTCTGATATTATTTGTATAATAAAATATGGGAATGATAATAATGCATTCAAAAGCGTTGGATGAAATAATTTGTTGAATGAAAAACTGTTGATTTCTAAAATAAAAGTAAAAAATAAGAACCTAAGTCTGTTGCATTAAATTCGCTATTATTAATATTAACAAATATGTAATGTTAGGAAAATATCCAGTGTAATGGCAAACACATTATAAATAAGCGGCTATCTTTCCACACATATGACTTCAAACGAAAGCTATTTTAAAAGACCATATTAGTATGCATTGCTAAGTAACTAGATTATATATTGATTTGTATTATTAACTTTAATTGCCTGAGTATTTTAATTAACGTTCCTGTAATATAAACTTATTATATTTCTATTGTTATCAATATATTTTTATTATTATCAGTAGCAACTATGGTAATTGTATGTTTATTGTTCCTACAAATTATTACTATATTGATTATTTTACTTTATTAGTTACATAATCCCTTTTTCTATTAAAAATACTATGAATAATATTAAACATGAATAGTATTTTACATCTAAACAATATGAATGTGAATTAAGTGTGTATTTCTGTGATTTTTAAATGTTTTATAAAGTTATGTTTCTTGTTTTGTTGACATGATTAAAATAAACAATGATATTAAAATATTGAATTTCATTTATTTTTTATTTGCAGATGTTCCTGCTTGAATGTTTTTAATGAATATTAAGGCACCATCCTTCTCCTTAAACAGTATTCTATACACAATTATTTCCTTACGTGGCAGACGACAAAAAAACGTCTGCACACAACTTTATTAGACATATATTTGTGAAGAGTTATTTTATCTGGATGTGTTTATTGAATATTAATGGACAATCCTTCACCTTAAACAGTATTGTATACACAGTTATTTCCTTACGTGGCAGACAACAAAAACGGCAGCACACAACTTCATTAGACATATATGTGTGGAGAGTTATCTGGATTGTTCAGCAAATAGTGATAAGAACATCGCACATATTTCAATTTTTGAAATTTTCGTTTAATGTTTTTATAAATCATAAGATATCGAATTTAAAATTTCATACAAATCTGCTAATTTAGAAAAGAGAATATTTTACTCTACAAAATATCCCGTATCAAATAAATGAAAAGTGATACCCAATTACAAATTTTTTAGCATAAAATCTTGCATCAACAACTCATAAATCATAGATCATAAGATATCGATTTTAACATTTAAGAAAAATCTGTTAATTTACAAAAGAGAATATTTTAACTTTTACAAAACGAAATATCTCTTATCAAAAACAAAGTAAGTGATACAAATTGAAATTTCTTTAGCATAAAATCTAACTCCAGATTAAAATTTGTTTATAACTTGGTAGTGATAATCTTGCTCAGGGAGCAATTTAGTTTAAATATGAATAAACATATGAAGGAAAAGCTACATTCTTGTGAAGAGTGTGGATATTCTTTTTCTAAAAAATCAAAATTAGTGAGACATATGAGAACTCACACTGGGGAAAAGCCACATTCTTGTGAAGTGTGTGGATATTCGTTTACTGAAAAATCAAATTTATTGACACATATGAGAACTCACACCGGAGAAAAGCCACATTCATGCACAGTGTGTGGATATTCTTTTACTGACAAATCAACATTGGTGAGACATATGAAAACTCACACTGGGGAAAAGCCACATTCTTGTAAAGTGTGTGGATATTCTTTTACTGAAAAATCAACATTAGTGAGACATATGAAAACTCACACTGGGGAAAAGCCATATTCTTGTGAAGTGTGTGCATATTCTTTTACTGAAAAATCAACATTAGTGAGACATATGAGAACTCACACTGGGGAAAAGCCACATTCATGTAGAGTGTGTGGATATTCTTTTACTGAAAAATCAAAATTAGTAAGACATATGAAAACTCACACTGGGGAAAAGCCATATTCTTGTGAAGTGTGTGCATATTCTTTTACTGACAAATCAAAATTAGTGAGTCATATGAGAACTCACACTGGGGAAAAGCCACATTCATGTAAAGTATGTGGATATTCTTTTACTGAAAAATCAAATTTAGTAAGACATATGAGAACTCACACTGGAGAAAAGCCACATTCATGTAGAGTGTGTGGATATTCTTTTACTGTAAAATCAACATTAGTGAGACATATGAGAACTCACACTGGGGAAAAGCCACATTCTTGTGAAGTATGTGGATATTCTTTTACTGAAAAATCAACATTAGTTACACATATGAGAACTCACACTGGGGAAAAGCCACATTTTTGTAAAGTGTGTGGGTATTCTTGTTCTCAAAAATCAAATTTAGTGAGGCATATGAGAACTCATACTGTGGAGAACTGAATGCATACTAGACACCAACCTCGGGTTTCAGTCTCTCGGTGTAGGGGTTTACCAGGAACTCTGGTATGAAGATACTTTCAATTTCATGTAAACACTGATGATATATTAAAATTTAAATGAAAATAAAAAATAAAACTAAATCAACAAACTGGCAGAACGTCGTCCAAAATAAAAATATCCCCTCAGCATTGCTAGGTACTGAGTTATATGAGAGAAAATAACGGTGCACCTTCTCCTAGTAATGTTTCCACAAGAAACAACACTAAGCTGGACACTGCACCAGACAAGTCAAATTCTAGTCCGGACATCCGGCAAAAGAAAACAAAGACTACTAGGAAAAAACACTATTACCAAGTAAAATGGTCTATTGAGGAGACGAAAATTATTTTTCACTGTTTCGCATATTCAAGGTATGATAAATAGGGGAGGAAAAAACACACTATTTGAGGCTCAATTAAAATCTTATGCCTTAACAAAAGAAAAAAACATCACTAACTACAACTAAGAATTTACTTTCAATTCATCTACAATACATAAATATCTCTTAAAATCTTTTTAGAGAGTACATTAAGAAAGATTTTAGTGAAGCAGCGATTAATTTCACCAAATTTTACACAAAAGTCAACGATTCCCTCGAAAGAATCATTCCAATTAATGCACCACTGAGTGAAATAAATCATACAATATGCGGGGCAGCTTGGTTTATTCAGTTAAAACTTACTCCAACCGCAAGAGAGTAAAAGAGGAAACATGAAGGCTAAATCCTATAACCCAGCCTGGAAACGAAAACTTACTGTTCCCTCCAAAGCCCCGCACAGCTAAGAGCAAAGATGGCAGAACATCAAGCTGAAATAAAGGCCTTAGTTGCACAGATAAAAAATAAACCAAAAACTTTGAAGCAAAAAGGATAAACTTTTTGCAACAAACCTAAGAATGGTCTACAGTAGCCTCGTTAAAGAAAAAATAAAGGTGAGCTCCTCACCAACACAAGAACAAGTTGAAAACTTCTGGAAGCCACTCTATGAGGACACTAAAGTACATAAAGAAAACAACTGGATAAATACCATCAAAGAGGAGAACAAGGAGAAAAAAGATGCCAGCTCTAAAAATTACCAAGGAAGGTAGCTCAATGCAGTAATTTCAAGACATCAGGAGTAGACCACATACTAAATTTCTGGCTGAAAAAACTGAGCGCACTTCATCATCACTATGCCAAGGCATTCAATAGAATCATAAGTGGAGATGAAGAGCCGCCCGAGTGGCTTACTGTAGGCAGTACATCACTTATTCCCAAAAATGAGGACACCAACATGGCTAGCAAATATACGCCAATCCGCTGCCTCACAACAAACTACAAGCTCCTTACAGGGATAATCGCTGATGCAACATACAACCATCTCATTGCTGTTGATTACCTTGAAAGTGAGCAGAGGGAGTGTACGAGGAAAAAGCTAGGCACAAAAGACCAACTCCTTGTAAACAGAACCATATTAGAAGACTGCAGGAGACGACAAAGAAATCTGTCAATTGCCTGGATTGATTACAAAAAGGTCTTTGATAGTATACCTCATTCCTGGATACTTCGCTGTTTCGAGTTGTACAATGTGCACGCTGGTATTACATCATTCCTTCAAAAACAAATGGCCAGATGGTGCACCTCAATTACATTACAGCACACGGAAGGAAGGATACAGACTCCAAACATAAAGATCAAGCGAGGAATATTCCAGGGAGACAGCCTCTCACCGCTCCTTTTCTGCCTCACAATGGATTCATTAAGTAAGATACTTAAACGATCCGATGCTGGATACAATCTCAGCATGGGCAGAAAGAAGGACTAAAATAAAAGAATAAACCATCTACTCTTTATGGACGATTTGAAACTCTATGCAGAATCCGATAAACAACTTGTCTTCGTGATAGGCATTGTTAAAACTTATACAGAGGACAGCTGCATGTGGTTATAATTAGACAAATGCGTTAAGTGCATCAAAAAGAAAGGAAGAAAGACAGCATCAAAACATTTTAATCTTGACAATGGTTCTATTGAAGACCTTGAAGAGGAGACTGTCTATAAATACCTGGGAGTAAAGGAAAATGAGACACTTAAACATGGAAAGATGAGAGAAAAAGTGCAGGGAGAATGCTTCAACCGACTTTAAAAAATTCTCTCATCATAACTATCACCAAAAAAACAAAATTACTGCCATCAATCAATTGGCAATACCCGTTGTCTCTGGTGGATTTGGCATAATTAATTGACCACAGAACTGCATCAATAACCTTGACGTAAAAACTCGGAAAATGCTTGCCCTTCATAAAATCATTTATAAACATCAGTGCATGGACAGGCTGTACTTATCACGGAGAGGAGGTGGTCTAGGCCCCACTGAAATTAGCCACACATACCGAAATAAAAATGGTGAATGAACATCACACCAAATTTCTGCCTCAGTAGACGTCAACTACAAAGCTTGGTGAAAATTTTAGTGGTAAGAAACTAGATAACACACTAGAAGATTATGACAACCCAGCAACCCTAATCGCCCGAAATCAGAGAGAGGGGTATACAAAAAAGGGAACTGAAAAAAAGACTAGAAGGATGGCAACAACATAAAAGAGCAGGCAGGTTCATGGAAGAACTGTCA
This sequence comes from Euprymna scolopes, assembly GCF_053919585.1. Taxonomy (NCBI): domain Eukaryota; kingdom Metazoa; phylum Mollusca; class Cephalopoda; order Sepiida; family Sepiolidae; genus Euprymna; species Euprymna scolopes. The sequence goes on from NC_136527.1 coordinate 184,984,456, forward strand.
CGACTGTTGTGGATGCAAGATCCTTCTAGCCGATGGTCATTACACTGCCTGCCACAACAATGTATGTAGATACAAAATAAAGGGTTTATACTTGGCATTCGTTTAGTTTTCTCACCACAGAAGAAAATTAGAAAATAAAGAAATAATCAAGAGATTAAGTAGACATTGAATATATCTCAATATAACGAAAACAAGGTGAAGAATTAGCATGATTTGCTTGCAATTACTACAATATAAAATCTCTTTATCTAACTAGTTTCATACATCATATCTGAAATATCATTGTCTGAAGTGTATCTTTTGTTGTTGCTTAACAAATACAAATGAATCATTTCAATGCAATTTTATCGGGTTTTCACCAAGCATGGCTCATAAAAGACGACACAACCTTCATGAATTAAACTAATCTTCATAACAAATTCATCTATGTTTCTGCAAATCATATAAGCAAAGATAGAGTAATTAGTAACGATGTAGAACACACAGAGAATTGACTGCAACCGAGACAGAAGTAACAGCCTGGAATAAATTTATATGAAAATATCACTTGGTTTTACAGTGGTATCTTCAGAGGAAATGTATTCCTTCTGCAAAACAAACCACCAAAACCGCAAGCGTACGTTATTTGTACCAGTTGTAAACAGGGTTAATATGTACATACACCTGCACACAGAACAGCATAGATGCTGTCTACTAACAAAACAGAAAGAACACTATAAAGAGGCATATTTACATAAACATGGTTATGTAGATGCTATACAATTTGACACGCATATATTCGTTTTTTACATCAGTATACTACAACACATGCTGTTATCTGGCCAGCTTCTATACAGCATATATGAACCATTAACGTCTAGAAGATACTTCAAAATAAGAACAAACCGAATGCAGGTGGAACGGTTTGGGATGAAGAAGCAGTTGATTAACAAGATCATTATTGCATCTTATATATATATAATATATATATAGTCATCCACATACAGTACTGTTTCACAGCTCATCAGTGAGGCTAGACAGACAACTGCTTCAAGCCAGGATATATATATATATATATATATATATATATCAGTATACTACAACACATACTCTTCTATAGCCTGCTTCTACAGCACCTATGAACAATAAGAACGAACTGAATGCATGTTTGGGATGAAGAAGCATTTGATTAAGAAGATCAGTATTGATTGGATTAATTACCAATACACGTTTTTAGATTGAACAATAGTAATCCTTGATGTCAACATCCTAAAAGGAATCTTCAAAATCGACACCTTACTGCCTGGAGATAAATTGGATATTAAATAAATACTCGAGTGCTTGAAATTTGAACTGATAAATCTGTTATTCAAAAATATTTAATAAATGCTACAGTGCTTGAATATGACTCAATAAATCTGTTATTCAGAAATATTGAATAAATGCTCCAGTGCTTGCAATATGACTCAATAAATCTGTTACTCAAAAATATTTAATAAATTCTCCAGTGCTTGCAATATGACTCAATAAATCTGTTATTAAAATATACAATAAATGCTTGAGTGCTTACAACTTACCGCTATAGAACCCGCCCTGTCAGACCCAACATGCATTTATCAAACCGCATACAAATCCATGCACATACCTTCAATACGCTACGGTTAAAGCCCTTGTGGTAATCTTTGCCCAACGGGTGGCGTTCTCTGTTTCCTCTTCCATTTTTTCTCTTCCTCTTTCTATTCGAGATGTTGAGATGACAACACTTCTCTCTTTCCCTCGCCTGCCTACGACATAACAGCATGTTTCTTATTGTTAAAGTAAAGGGCACACCTTGCTTAAACACGCATCGACAGAGTCATGTCCCTTCCACAAGGTAGGATCGAACATCTGTGTATAATTAAAACTCCTACAATGGACTTCCAACATATACTACAAACTCTTGTACACATTCACGCACTAAAACACACAATAAATATTTTATCTACGTGCATGCTAGTGTACATACATACATACAATATTCCTTGTATATATGTAATGTTCCTGATCGTCTGTGTAAATAAATATTCCTTGTATATATGTAATGTTCGTAATCTTCTGTGTAAATAAATATTCATTGTATATATGTAATGTTTGTAATCTTCTGTGTAAATAAATATTCATTGTATATATGTAATGTTTGTAATCTGTGTAAATAAATATTCCTTGTATATATGTAATGTTCGTAATCTGTGTAAATAAATATTCTTTGTATATATGTAATGTTCGTAATCTTCTGTGTAAATAAATATTCTTTGTATATATGTAATGTTCGTAATCTGTGTAAATAAATATTCCTTGTATATATGTAATGTTCGTAATCTGTGTAAATAAATATTCTTTGTATATATGTAATGTTCGTAATCTGTGTAAATAAATATTCCTTGTATATATGTAATGTTCGTAATCTGTGTAAATAAATATTCCTTGTATATATGTAATGTTCGTAATCTGTGTAAATAAATATTCCTTGTATATATGTAATGTTCGTAATCTTCTGTGTAAATAAATATTCTTTGTATATATGTAATGTTCGTAATCTGTGTAAATAAATATTCTTTGTATATATGTAATGTTCGTAATCTGTGTAAATAAATATTCCTTGTATATATGTAATGTTCGTAATCTTTTGTAAATAAATATTCCTTGTATATATGTAATGTTCGTAATCTGTGTAAATAAATATTCTTTGTATATATGTAATGTTCGTAATCTTCTGTGTAAATAAATATTCCTTGTATATATGTAATGTTCGTAATCTGTGTAAATAAATATTCCTTGTATATATGTAATGTTCGTAATCTTCTGTGTAAATAAATATTCTTTGTATATATGTAATGTTCGTAATCTGTGTAAATAAATATTCCTTGTATATATGTAATGTTCGTAATCTGTGTAAATAAATATTCCTTGTATATATGTAATGTTCGTAATCTGTGTAAATAAATATTCCTTGTATATATGTAATGTTCGTAATCTGTGTAAATAAATATTCCTTGTATATATGTAATGTTCGTAATCTTCTGTGTAAATAAATATTCTTTGTATATATGTAATGTTCGTAATCTGTGTAAATAAATATTCTTTGTATATATGTAATGTTCGTAATCTGTGTAAATAAATATTCCTTGTATATATGTAATGTTCGTAATCTGTGTAAATAAATATTCCTTGTATATATGTAATGTTCGTAATCTTCTGTGTAAATAAATATTCTTTGTATATATGTAATGTTCGTAATCTGTGTAAATAAATATTCCTTGTATATATGTAATGTTCGTAATCTGTGTAAATAAATATTCTTTGTATATATGTAATGTTCGTAATCTGTGTAAATAAATATTCTTTGTATATATGTAATGTTCGTAATCTGTGTAAATAAATATTCCTTGTATATATGTAATGTTCGTAATCTGTGTAAATAAATATTCCTTGTATATATGTAATGTTCGTAATCTTCTGTGTAAATAAATATTCTTTGTATATATGTAATGTTCGTAATCTGTGTAAATAAATATTCCTTGTATATATGTAATGTTCGTAATCTGTGTAAATAAATATTCTTTGTATATATGTAATGTTCGTAATCTGTGTAAATAAATATTCTTTGTATATATGTAATGTTCGTAATCTGTGTAAATAAATAATCCTTGTATATATGTAATGTTCGTAATCTTCTGTGTAAATAAATATTCTTTGTATATATGTAATGTTCGTAATCTGTGTAAATAAATATTCTTTGTATATATGTAATGTTCGTAATCTGTGTAAATAAATAATCCTTGTATATATGTAATGTTCGTAATCTTCTGTGTAAATAAATATTCTTTGTATATATGTAATGTTCGTAATCTGTGTAAATAAATATTCTTTGTATATATGTAATGTTCGTAATCTGTGTAAATAAATAATCCTTGTATATATGTAATGTTCGTAATCTTCTATGTAAATAAATATTCCTTGTCTGTATGCAATGTTCGTAATATTGTGTGTAAATAAATATTCCTTGCATATATGTAATGTTTGTAATATTCTGTGTAAATAAATATTCCTTGTATATATGTAATGTTCGTAATCTTTTGCGTAAATAAATATTCATTGTATATATGTAATGTTTGTAATCTTCTGTGTAAATAAATATTCCTTGTATATATGTAAGGTTTGTAATCTTCTGTGTAAATAAATATTTCTTGTATATATGTAATGTTCGTAATCTGTGTAAATAAATATTCCTTGTATATATGTAATGTTCGTAATCTTCTGTGTAAATAAATATTCTTTGTATATATGTAATGTTCGTAATCTGTGTAAATAAATATTCCTTGTATATATGTAATGTTCGTAATCTGTGTAAATAAATATTCTTTGTATATATGTAATGTTCGTAATCTGTGTAAATAAATATTCTTTGTATATATGTAATGTTCGTAATCTGTGTAAATAAATAATCCTTGTATATATGTAATGTTCGTAATCTTCTGTGTAAATAAATATTCTTTGTATATATGTAATGTTCGTAATCTGTGTAAATAAATATTCTTTGTATATATGTAATGTTCGTAATCTGTGTAAATAAATAATCCTTGTATATATGTAATGTTCGTAATCTTCTGTGTAAATAAATATTCTTTGTATATATGTAATGTTCGTAATCTGTGTAAATAAATATTCTTTGTATATATGTAATGTTCGTAATCTGTGTAAATAAATAATCCTTGTATATATGTAATGTTCGTAATCTTCTATGTAAATAAATATTCCTTGTCTGTATGCAATGTTCGTAATATTGTGTGTAAATAAATATTCCTTGCATATATGTAATGTTTGTAATATTCTGTGTAAATAAATATTCCTTGTATATATGTAAGGTTTGTAATCTTCTGTGTAAATAAATATTTCTTGTATATATGTAATGTTCGTAATCTTCTGTGTAAATAAATATTCTTTGTATATATGTAATGTTCGTAATCTGTGTAAATAAATATTCATTGTATATATGTAATGTTCGTAATCTTTTGCGTAAATAAACATTCCTTGTATATATGTTGTAATGTCTTCTGTGTAAATAAATATTCTTTGTATATATGTAATGTTCGTAATCTGTGTAAATAAATATTCATTGTATATATGTAATGTTCGTAATCTTCTGTGTAAATAAATAATCCTTGTATATATGTAACGTTTGTAATCTTCTGTGCAAATAAATATTCCTTGTATATATGTAATGTTCGTTATCTTCTGTATAAATAAATATTCCTTGCATATATGTAATGTTTGTAATATTCTGTGTAAATAAATATTCTTTGTATATATAATGTTCGTAATCTTCTGTGTAAATAAATATTCCTTGTATAGATGTAATGTTCATAACCTGCTTTTTGGCGTGCTTCATTTTAATGTCTTAAATGTGCTTATAAAACATGCCCTTGTCATTGATCGTTTTCATTAAGCTGTACGATCTGCAGATGACGCCCTTCTAGACTTACTACAATAATCAGTCAGACAATCAACAGCCTTCTGATAAAGGGAATCCATCTACAATCAGGGATCCCCCACACCAACAACAGAACCAAAACAAGAGTCAGACACCTGCTCTCACATCTTATTGTTTACAATTTGTCTTAATAAGAAAACAGGTAAAATATTATTTTGCTATAGATGGCAAATGATTCATAGCCATAAAACTTCCTCTGTTTTAAGAATAACAGGTATGTTCCAAATTTTTCTCATTGTCTTATAAGATACCAAGCTACTCCGGGTGTCTTTGCTAGTATTGAATATGTGACGAGCATGCGCCAAAGCGCACAAAAAGTATGAGTCTTGGACCGAAAGCCATAATAGCCGAGATCGCGTTCTCCTGTGCGACGACAACCTAAGTAATTTGTGTTAAGTGATAGAAACGCCAAAAATTCTTTTCAAAGTTGAACGAATCAGTTCTTTCTTCTCGCAAACGTCGCACTCTTCACAAGCAAGTTCTTTTCAACCCTCGTATTTAGTAAAATAGAGTTACTTTCCTTAGAGGAATTACCCCTTCTTTTAAAACTCATCTGCATTGCCTCTTTTTAAAATTATCTTTTGATATCACTTTGAGACTGATCACGTTCAAATCTAAGAGACATCCCCTCTTCTGTCAGAAATAAGGTTTCTTCAAACAAACGTGAATAGTCTCCAAGATCTCCAGGTGATAGATCGAATGAGCATGACTCAGAATTGTGAATAAGTCAGTGCTAAAAATCGTGGCACATGCCAGCTTTTTAAGCAAATTTTCAGCTATAGAAGAACCGGTTGTTTTTATAAAAAATACTCTGTAGATAAGTTCTATTCCTGATTTTGCTAGTTACGCGCAATTGAACTCTACTATGAAGTCATAACAACATCCGACCCAGCGACCCACGTAGTCCACATTGCAGCTACATTTAAATTTATAAATTACATTATTATTATGGTGGGGATAGATTATGATCAATAAAAGAACAAAGTTATACGGTGATAAATAACTTTATTTTCAGAATATCGAGGTTATTCAGCCGAGAAATACTTATACAAATCTAATTGAAAATATAGAATTAAAAATAATACAGAACAATTGAAGGATGACAATGAAATTAGAAAACATGAACATATTACAATAATTGTAAAAAAGATATTGCAAGAATATTAATGGTATCCAACAGACAATTCAGTAAATGTGTATTATTTGTAAAAATGGAATCCAAATCAAATAACATTAAATAATTGAATAAAAATTTTATTTGAATATTGATGATATTAATAAGAAAATTCAATATGTGTTTGTTGAAATAAAATCAAAATCAAATAGCATTCAATGATTGAATAAAATTTTTATCAAAATATTGATGATATTAATAAGAAAATTCAATATGTATTTGTTGAAATAAAATCCAAATCAAATAACATTAAATAATTGAATAAAAATTTCATCAGAATATTGATGATATTAATAAGAAAATTCAATATGTGTTTGCCGAAATAAAATCCAAATTACAATGCTTTAAATAGTGATAAAAATATTTAATTTCTAAAATATGTGCATAAAATTATTGTAGAAGATATAAAATACTTAGTTTTGATAAGCTTTACAATATAACCAAATTTTCAGCTTGAAAACATACTGTCATAACTAAGGTAAATGTTAAGGTTAATAATGCCAATATTAAATGAGGTTAATTAATTTTTATCAGTTGATCTAGAGTTTAGAATAAATAATTTTTTGGTGGGGATATTGTGTTACAATAAATGATTCTTGGGGGAGGAATGCGTTATTTATTTAAGCATTGGTGATCATATCCTAAATAAATTGCAATGCTAAAATCAATTTTGTGGGAGTTGCGTTATTCAACCATTCTTTCGAAAATACCTTCAGAGTATGAATCCCATGATTGGCTTCAATGACATCGTGCAATTTCGATATAAAAATCTCATCTATAAGAAAGGCATTTGAGAAAATTTAACTTTTGACATTTAATTCCAAGTTGATAAGTAATTTCTGATAAAAATCCTTGTTTGAGAAATTGCATTTTTTTGTTTCAACTGTTTTATTTTTATAGATCTTTAAAGATAACGTATTTTTATATATCTCTAAAAATGATTTATTTTTATGGATCTTTAAAAATAATTTATTTTTATAGATCTCTAAAGATAAACAAAATCTCATTTTCACGTCAACGTAAATTTTTATTACCTATTAAATAGGTTTTATGGACATTTAATTGTAAAGTAATCAATTGTTTTAATGTTTTGAAAATGGCAGTTTTTACTCGAGTTCTATCACATCTTTTGAGATATGTACATTTTTCGTGACAAATTAATATTTAGTAGTTATTTGTTGGTCGTAGTAATAGCTATTATTTCTTCTGGAGCAGGATTGTATTTGAGTTTCGAATAAAGAAATTTTCGTTCCTCCATATCTTGAAAAGCGAAACCATATAAAACAATTGTATTTGAGTCTCGAATAAAGAAATTTTCGTTCCTCCATATCTTGAAAAGCTAAACCATATAAAACAATTGTATTTGAGTCTCGAATAAAGAATTTCTCGTTCCTCCATATCTTGAAAAGCTAAACCATATAAAACAATTGTATTTGAGTCTCGAATAAAGAAATTTTCGTTCCTCCATATCTTGAAAAGCTAAACCATATAAAACAATTGTATTTGAGTCTCGAATAAAGAATTTCTCGTTCCTCCATATCTTGAAAAGCTAAACCATATAAAACAATTGTATTTGAGTCTCGAATAAAGAAATTTTCGTTCCTCCATATCTTGAAAAGCGAAACCATATAAAACAATTGTATTTGAGTCTCGAATATAGAATTTTTCGTTCCTCCATATCTTGAAAAGCGAAACCATATAAAACAATTGTATTTAAGTTTCGAATATAGAATTTTTCGTTCCTCCATATCTTGAAAAGCGAAACCATATAAAACAATTGTATTTGAGTCTCGAATAAAGAATTTCTCGTTCCTCCATATCTTGAAAAGCGAAACCATATAAAACAATTGTATTTGAGTCTCGAATATAGAATTTCTCGTTCCTCCATATCTTGAAAAGCTAAACCATATAAAACAATTGTATTTGAGTCTCGAATATAGAATTTCTCGTTCCTCCATATCTTGAAAAGCTAAACCATATAAAACAATTGTATTTGAGTCTCGAATATAGAATTTCTCGTTCCTCCATATCTTGAAAAGCTAAACCATATAAAACAATTGTATTTGAGTCTCGAATATAGAATTTCTCGTTCCTCCATATCTTGAAAAGCTAAACCATATAAAACAATTGTATTTGAGTCTCGAATATAGAATTTTTCGTTCCTCCATATCTTGAAAAGCGAAACCATATAAAACAATTGTATTTGAGTCTCGAATATAGAATTTCTCGTTCCTCCATATCTTGAAAAGCGAAATCATATAAAACAATTGTATTTGAGTTTCGAATATAGAATTTTTCGTTCCTCCATATCTTGAAAAGCGAAATCATATAAAACAATTGTATTTGAGTCTCGAATATGGAATTTCTCGTTCCTCCATATCTTGAAAAGCGAAACCTTATAAAACAATTGTGTTTGAGTCTCGAATAAAGAATTTCTCGTTCCTCCATATCTTGAAAAGCGAAACCATATAAAACAATTGTATTTGAGTCTCGAATAAAGAAATTTTCGTTCCTCCATATCTTGAAAAGCTAAACCATATAAAACAATTGTATTTGAGTCTCGAATATAGAATTTCTCGTTCCTCCATATTTTGAAAAGCGAAACCATATAAAACAATTGTATTTGAGTCTCGAATATGGAATTTCTCGTTCCTCCATATCTTGAAAACCGAAACCATATAAAACCAATTGTCTTTTATTGAATGGGCATTACATTGCTTATGAATTCTTTCTATCAAATTTGTGATTTTTATTCAGACATATTAAATTGTGGATATCAGCATCAACTTTTTTTATTGTTCAATTCAATTGGATTTGTGCAAATGAAGGTTTGTTCATATAAACTGATTGTTTACTTTTTTTATCTACTGTATCTTTTTAAAAGATATTTACATTCGTGTGATGAAATCAAATATAATTTATTGGTTCTAGTGGGAAGGAAAGGGTTGCATTTGATTTCTGAATATTTTATATTTCATTATTTCCAATTTCTAATACTTAAAGTAAGCGAATTGGTAGTAACTAATTCGTTTTCTCAATAAACTATAAAACTATATTATGTCTTTTTTGTGGACTTTATTGTTTTGGTGAATTCCAGGACAATATTTGGTTTGGTCTAATGGTGTCTCCAGCTTGTTAATTTTGTAAACCTTAGTAATAGTACCTATTTACTATGCCTCCCCACGGGACAGAGTTAGACACCAGGGTCGTTTTTTAACGTGGAGAAAAGGTACAAAAATAAAAATTGTCTAAGTCGTGAAGGATTTCTCCTCCACCGAAAGAGAACAAGAAAATGAAGTGCACCATCTGAAGAACAGATACTACAGTTTGATCTTGCCCTCCGTGCCGCCAAAGCGGGGGGGGGCTAGCTCCACAGTCATTAACTCATATGACCTTGTAGCTAGCCATGCTGAAGAGATATTTTAATTTTAGTCGGCACCTTGCTAGATTATAGATTTGAGATTTGTTTCGTAGTAATTTGACTATTTTGTATTTCAGGTGGCATAAAGCTTGAACTAAGATTAAAGGAAAAAAAGATTTTTACTCGGAAGATTTCTTTTAATTTGTTCACATTCGGAATTGTTATTGTTGTTTATTGAAATATCGTGTTATAGTTTTTTTCCGCATCTTAATATGAAAAAGCAATGTTTTCTCGATTACCAAATGGATTTTTTTACAAGGTAGTCACCACTTATCAAGGTCCGGTAGCCACTCAGGTATAAGGGTTATTGCGTGTACAGTAATCAATGGGATAGTATCGTAGTAATCGTTAGTATTGGAGATTTGATTAAGTGTATTACTTAAAGGGGCGATTCATTAGGATTTTGTTTATGTTGGACTTGAAGACATCAAGGTTGTAGTCAGGTGGGAAACGGACAAACAGAATAGAGTACCACAGGCGTACACTTTTAAGAAAGTAGCTTTGTTCATAGAATCTACATTTTGGTTTTGGTACAGATAAAGAGTGGGGAAAATTTTTGACAGTGGTTTCAACTAGACAAGTGTTTATCGTGAAAGATTGGCGAGGGGGGATCAGAGACTGAAGTCAAGACGAGCACTTGCCATGGAAGTAACGATAAAACCAAGACAGGCTCACCACGTCTCTCCTGTGGGAGAGAGGTTGCAGGGTAGAGAAAAGGACATCCCCCACTAAGCCACGGAGCCTATTTTGTACTGTCAAGACAGGATAAGCTGTTTTTAGCAGCTCCTGTCCAGATGTGGCCGCAGGACTCCATCCTTGGACGTACTTAGCTTTTATATAGATAGAGAATCGCAGCATCAGTGAGATATCTTATGGAGCGGTAGAAGGATCGTACCATTTTTCCAGCGACAGGAGTAAAGGTCAAGCCCAGGAGGTTATCAAAACATGGAGCTTCCCTAAGATGAGAGCCATCAATTTCAATTGATGCCAAATGGGGGTCAGAGCGTTGATGATAGGAGCTTGGTTTTATATGCATTAAAAGTAACCAGCTGCCTCTTCCCCCACTGTACCATGCGCTCAAGATCAGAGGAGAGAAAACCAGAGAGAACTTTGTCATTTAATGAAAATCAAAGCAGGATTGTTATTGTTGCTTAATGAAATATCGTGTTATACTTATTCCGCATCTTAATATAAAAAGTAATGTTTTCTTGATTACCAAATGACAATCGAAGAATTGTAGTAAATGCCAGTGTTGCACACTATCTCATGCGTTTTGGTAATCAAAGCAACGTTAAGGTTTTTTTTCTGCAACAATCAGAAATAGATTGATGACAAAAATAATTTTACCACAAATTTAGTAGTTTGTCTATGCAGAGATTTTTCCATGTTCTGACATTTTAGCCGTGTTTTATTTACATTGAGATATAGTCATTACTCTTTTTTTGTTTAAAATCGTCCAACCCTTTTGTTCTAGCTGAGGATGGTGTATGCTCCTGGATGAATGAAATTTACATGCTTTCTCATACATTCCAATCGAGATACATAAAGATGCTGTTCATTCTTTTATTTTCAATTCTTTACATTTAAATTTCTTTGCATTTTCCTCAGTGGAAATTCTAAACTTTATTAAAAGACTATGCACATGATTTGCAAGAAGAAAGATTTGTCTATTTTGCATATTTTCAATAACAACACTTTGTACCTGCTGTTTTGTATAACAGCTTCTTCTGATGTACGATATCTCTTCTGTTTAGAACGATCAATTGACATGGTTTGAATGAAAATGTTTTTATTAATAGAACATATTTCTTATAGGAATCACTAAAATTAAGATTTTAGAATAAAACTAGCCATATATATGCATAACATTTCTCAATGCTTTATGAGTCCATTTGGTAAAATGTTTATATTTTTGAAGACTTCATAGTTTTAAACCAATTTTTTCTTATTCTTATGTACTATATTCTCTTCTGCTTGACTTGAATTACTTGACTTGACTTACATGGTTTGAATGAACATAAATTTTTATTAATATGCTATATATAATTATTAATATGCTATATATAATTATTAATATGCTATATATAATTATTAATATGCTATATGTAATTATTAATATGCTATATATAATTATTAATATGCTATATGTAATTATTAATATGCTATATATAATTATTAATATGCTATATATAATTATTAATATGCTATATATCATTATTAATATGCTATATATAATTATTAATATGCTATATATCATTATTAATATGCTATATATAATTATTAATATGCTATATGTAATTATTAATATGCTATATATAATTATTAATATGCTATATGTAATTATTAATATGCTATATATAATTATTAATATGCTATATGTAATTATTAATATGCTATATATAATTATTAATATGCTATATATAATTATTAATGTGCTATATATAATTATTAATATGCTATATATAATTATTAATATGCTATATATCATTATTAATATGCTATATATAATTATTAATATGCTATATATAATTATTAATATGCTATATATAATTATTAATATGCTATATATAATTATTAATATGCTATATATAATTATTAATATGCTATATATAATTATTAATATGCTATATATAATTATTAATATGCTATATATCATTATTAATATGCTATATATAATTATTAATATGCTATATGTAATTATTAATATGCTATATATAATTATTAATATGCTATATGTAATTATTAATATGCTATATATAATTATTAATATGCTTTATGTAATTATTAATATGCTATATATAATTATTAATATGCTATATGTAATTGAAATTTACATGCTTTCTAATACATTCCGATCGAGATACATAAAGATTCTGATAGAAATCACTAAAACTAAGATTTTAGAATAAGACTAGTCATATATATGCATAATATTTTCGTCTTTAATTGATTGTGACTAACTATTTCTCAATGCTTTATGAGTCCATTTGGTAAAATGTTTATATATTTGAAGACTTCATAGTTTTAAACCAATTTTTGCTTATTCTTATGTACTATATTCTCTTCTGCTTGACTTGAATTACTTGACTTGACTTACATGGTTTGAATGAACATAAATTTTTATTAATATGCTATATATAATTATTAATATGCTATATATAATTATTAATATGCTATATATAATTATTAATATGCTATATATCATTATTAATATGCTATATATAATTATTAATATGCTATATATCATTATTAATATTCTATATATAATTATTAATATGCTATATGTAATTATTAATATGCTATATATAATTATTAATATGCTATATGTAATTATTAATATGCTATATATAATTATTAATATGCTATATGTAATTATTAATATGCTATATATAATTATTAATATGCTATATATAATTATTAATATGCTATATATAATTATTAATATGCTATATATAATTATTAATATGCTATATATAATTATTAATATGCTATATATAATTATTAATATGCTATATATAATTATTAATATGCTATATGTAATTATTAATATGCTATATATAATTATTACTATGCTATATATAATTATTAATATGCTATATATAATTATTAATATGCTATATATAATTATTAATATGCTATATATAATTATTAATATGCTATATATAATTATTAATATGCTATATATAATTATTAATATGCTATATATAATTATTAATATGCTATATATCATTATTAATATGCTATATATAATTATTAATATGCTATATATCATTATTAATATGCTATATATAATTATTAATATGCTATATGTAATTATTAATATGCTATATATAATTATTAATATGCTATATGTAATTATTAATATGCTATATATAATTATTAATATGCTATATGTAATTATTAATATGCTATATGTAATTATTAATATGCTATATATAATTATTAATATGCTATATGTAATTATTAATATGCTATATATAATTATTAATATGCTTTATGTAATTATTAATATGCTATATATAATTATTAATATGCTATATGTAATTATTAATATGCTATATATAATTATTAATATGCTATATATAATTATTAATGTGCTATATATAATTATTAATATGCTATATATAATTATTAATATGCTATATATCATTATTAATATGCTATATATAATTATTAATATGCTATATGTAATTATTAATATGCTATATATAATTATTAATATGCTATATATAATTATTAATATGTTATATATAATTATTAATATGCTATATATAATTATTAATATGCTATATATAATTATTAATATGCTATATATAATTATTAATATGCTATATATCATTATTAATATGCTATATATAATTATTAATATGCTATATATAATTATTAATATGCTATATATAATTATTAATATGCTATATATAATTATTAATATGCTATATGTAATTATTAATATGCTATATATAATTATTAATATGCTATATGTAATTATTAATATGCTATATATAATTATTAATATGCTTTATGTAATTATTAATATGCTATATATAATTATTAATATGCTATATGTAATTGAAATTTACATGCTTTCTCATACATTCCGATCGAGATACATAAAGATTCTGATAGGAATCACTAAAACTAAGATTTTAGAATAAGACTAGTCATATATATGCATAATATTTTCGTCTTTAATTGATTGTGACTAATTATTTCTCAATGCTTTATGAGTCCATTTGGTAAAATGTTTATATTTTTGAAGACTTCATAGTTTTAAACCAATTTTTGCTTCTTCTTGTGTACTATATTCTCTTCTGCTTGACTTGAATTACTTGACTTGACTTACATGGTTTGAATGAACATAAATTTTTATTAATATGCTATATATAATTATTAATATGCTATATGTAATTATTAATATGCTATATATAATTATTAATATGCTATATATAATTATTAATATGCTATATATAATTATTAATATGCTATATATAATTATTAATATGCTATATATAATTATTAATATGCTATATATAATTATTAATATGCTATATGTAATTATTAATATGCTATATATAATTATTAATATGCTATATATAATTATTAATATGCTATATATAATTATTAATATGCTATATGTAATTATTAATATGCTATATATAATTATTAATATGCTATATATAATTATTAATATGCTATATATAATTATTAATATGTTATATATAATTGAAATTTACATGCTTTCTCATACATTCCGATCGAGATACATAAAGATTCTGATAGGAATCACTAAAACTAAGATTTTAGAATAAGACTAGTCATACATATGCATAATATTTTCGTCTTTAATTGATTGTGACTAATTATTTCTCAATGCTATTTATTCTTATGTACTATATTCTCTTCTTCTTGCCTAGAATTACATGACTTGAATGAAAATAAATTTTTATTAATATGCTATATTTCTCATAGTACAAAATTTAAGATTATAGAATAAGAATATTCACATGTTTTACATTAATATGGGTTTCCCAGTGGTTTCTCATGGGTTTGACTAAACTTGATTTGTCATGCAGTTAACAAGATTGTGGCTTTTCCTTTTTGTTTTATTTTACTTCAGTAGAAGTTCTTAGAAATAAAGGGACCCACAACCTGGGGCTAACACTTGAACTCTATATGAGATACATAGATAGTATATCTTTAATTTTGGTCTCTTGGTCTTACTGGATTCCAGAACAAGAATATATCTAGTCTGGTGGAGTATCCAGCTTCGTGCACTTACTTGAGGTAACATGCATGGAGAAGTGCACCATTCCTCGTAAAAGCTAATGTCGGTTAGCCATAGTGAGGAGATCTTATTTAATATTTGGTCAGCGTTTACTTCTATGGAACAAGTATCTTCATACCAGGTTGTTCTGATAAACCTTATTAATTAAAATAAATTTTTATTACTATGCACAAAAATTAAGATTATAGAATAAGAATATTCACATGTTTTACATTAATATGGGTTTCCCAGTGGTTTCTCATGGGTTTGACTAAACTTGATTTGTCATGCAGTTAACAAGATTGTGGCTTTTCCTTTTTGTTTTATTTTACTTCAGTCGAAGTTCTTAGAAATAAAGGGGCCCACAACCTGGGGCTAACACTTGAACTTTATATGAGATACATAGATATTCGAATGTTCCATTTAAGTTCTTTATTCCTCAAACACTGAGTTAGTAAAGAAATTGAGAACATAATTTTTAGCCATAGTTTAGTTAGCCATAGTGAGGAGATCTTATTTGGGCAGCGAATACTATGTGATTTTGAATATTTGGTCAGGTTTTACTTCTATGGAACAAGTATCTTCATACCAGGTTGTTCTAATAAACCTTTTACAGAGAGACCTGAGACACTCGAGGACATATGTGTAATTAAATCTGATTTTGAAGGGGAAGAAATTCCACACATTTCACAAGAATATGGCCGTTCCCTCATTTTTTTTTTATTTAACTTCAGTAAGTTTTAAGATATAAAGGGGCTCCTTTCTGGAGCTAACACTTGATTCTGTTATGATT
Organism: Euprymna scolopes; assembly: GCF_053919585.1. NCBI lineage: Eukaryota > Metazoa > Mollusca > Cephalopoda > Sepiida > Sepiolidae > Euprymna > Euprymna scolopes. Next base: position 185,001,117 of record NC_136527.1, read on the forward strand.
CAAATTTATATCCGAGGGCTCTTTTAAGAATAGATGCTGTTCCATTTATGACTGCTATTTGGATCTCATTACAGCTTGGTCTTCCAGGGATTGCTTCTAAGTATTTCTGAATGTTCTTTTTTATTAAACCAGTTACTCCTATCACAACCGGTATAATGTTTATTTCTTTCAGAGACCATGTCGTTTTGAGATCATTTTTTAGGTCCTGATATTTTGTTATCTTTTCCCGTTCAGCTCTAGTAAGGCCAAAATCATTTGGGACTGTTACATCGATAATGAGCGCAGTTCTTTCGGGCTTATTCCATATTACAGTATCTGGTTTGATAGCTTTGTCTTTATGTATCTGCCCGTCTGTATGTCTTTGTCATAGAACAGGATCACTTTTCCATTTAATGTTATCGGTGGTGGTTCATGTTCCCAGATGTCCATTGCTCTGTCAAGTTGCATCTCTCCACAGATCTTCCAATATAGGTACTTACATACTTTGTTGTGACGGGCAGTGTAAAGGCCATCTGCCAATGAGATTGGGCATGCAGACATTAGGTGGCTTGGGCTCTCAATTGCTGAGTGGCAAAACCGGCATTGGCCGTTCCTCAGTGTGAGTTTTCATATGTCTCACTAAACTTGATTTGTGAGAAAAAGAATATTCACATAGTCCACAAAAATATGGCTTTTCTCCAGTGTGAGTTCTCATATGTCTCACTAATGTTGATTTTTCAGAACACGAATATCCACACACTTCACAAGAATATGGCTTTTCCCCAGTGTGAGTTCTCACATGCATTACTAACTTTAATTTTTCAGAACACGAATACCCACACACTTCACAAGAATGTGGCTTTTCCCCAGTGTGAGTTCTAACATGTCTAACTAAATTTTTTCTTTCAGAACAAGAATACCTACACACTTCACAAGAATATGGCTTTTCCCCGGTGTGAGTTCTCATATGTATTACTAAGCTGGATTTTTCAGAACAAGAATATTCACACACTTTGCAAGAATGTGGCTTTTCCCCAGTGTGAATTCTCATATGTCTCACTACATTTGATTTCATAGAACAAAGATATCCACACACTTCACAAGAATGTGGCTTTTCCCCAGTGTGAGTTCTCATATGTTTCACTAGCGTTGATTTTTGAGAACATGAATATCCGCACACTTCACAAGAATGTGGCTTTTCCCCAGTGTGAGTGCTCATATGTGTATCTAATTGTGATTTTTGAGAACAAGAATATCCACACACTTCACAAGAATGTGGCTTTTCCCCAGTGTGAGTGCTCATATGTGTAACTAACGATGATTTTTGAGAACAAGAATATCCACACACTTCACAAGAATGTGTTTTTTCTTCACTACAGACCTGCATCTTTCACTAAACGAACAAGATTATCAGCAGAGTTCTGAATGATACAATATTTTGTCCTCGGATTTTTTTCAAAACAAATTTGAGAACAGACAGACTTTCAAAACATTTACTTTGTTTCCTCTGTATATATTTCTTAGTACTATGGTTTTTCGTACTTTTTGGTATATAGTTTTTTAAGGCACATATTTTTTGGTATATAGTTTTTTAAGGCACATATTTTTTGGTATATAGTTTTTTAATGCACATATTTTCTGCAATTTGATTCAATCTGTTAATACATTTTAATTTCTGTGAACATTAAACGCAAATTTCACAAACAAAATCTTCGAGATGTACAATTTTCTCTATTATTTCAGAAAATTTGTTGAATAAAAAAATTATAAAAATTCATTTTCGAAGAAAAGTCTTTGCTGTCTTCACAAATCAATCATTTTTTGTTTTAAAATAGGATGATCTATTCAAATTCAATCAAGACGTTCAAGCAGGAACATCTGTTAATAAAAAATACATGAAATTCAATATTTTTGTATCGTCATTCACATATTAGTATTCTATCACTGGCACGCAAGTTAACAATGTGAAAAACATCCCTCGTTCTTTTTCCTACCGCCATGTAAAGTACGTACAATAAAGCACTGATTGAACAAACAAAGACCCTTTTCAATCTAAGAAATACAAGCTTTTTATATCGCTATCCTAGAGTAAGTTTTATTTTGTGAACACAATTGTTTGCTATTTCTCGTCTACAGGTTAATAGATTTTGGGGTTCTTTAAAGTGCAGGATAGCAAATTTTTCATGAAGGCATAATTTACATGGGTTGAAATCTAAGGAAGTCATGCCTACATAATATTTCTTGTTATTCAGGTTTTCTTTCGCAAATATTGTTGCTTGATAAACTACGCTTTTTGTTATACATTTATTTTGAACTGGGCAAATGTCTACAGTTGCATTTATCTTGTTCGTTATTATTTTTATTTATGGTATGGCTGTTCTTGTCCAGGGTTGGTTTGTTATTATTATTTTTATTATTTCAAAACCCAATACAATGACAACAACAGTACATTCCAAAATAAAAATAAACACCATATAAAAACAACACTAGCGAATAAATACTGGGAACACAAAGAAAGCGGACATTCGCCGGTAGTCGAATGGAAAATAATAAGACAAGCTACCACGCGTAGACATTTAGCCGACCCATGTAAATGATGTCTTCATGAAAAATTTGCTATACTGTACTTTAAAGAACCAAAAAATCTATTAAACTGTAGACGAGAAATAGCAAACAATTGTGTTCATAAAATAAAACTTACTCTAGGACAGCGATACAAAATCACTTTAAAACTAGAAAAAACAATAGAAAACAAATAAATAAATTAAATAAACATGAATATACATAAACGACTACACACACACATACATATATATATATATACATATATATATATATTTATATATATGTATGTGTGCATGCATTTGTGCATGTATGTGTGTACACATATGTATATTTATATATTAAAAAAGAGCAGAAATGAGGAAAATCGT
>NC_136527.1:185009028-185021692 GCF_053919585.1 Euprymna scolopes
TGAAACAAAAATTCAGCCGATTCAGCAGCTTCCATTTTCAATATGTAATTTTGTTTTTGCAATTGAGAGACACATAATTTAAAGTCCTGCAGCATAAGATATCTAGTTAAGCTCCAGAGGGAGTGTGTTGCATGCTACAACCCGGAATAGCAACAGTAACTCTTTATTTCTGTCGTTGCAATTCTTGTAGTCTGACATTTCATAACGGATCTCTTCCCTACATTTCCAGCTATGGCAGTAGCCTTTTTCATTGATAGTAACGAGCAAGAACGAGCGGGAGATGGTGTAATAGTTTTACATTATTAGCTGTTGATGATAAGTGACGTATAGGGGAGTCAATTCACGAATAATATCATGGTTATAATTAACGAGTTTTTGATTAATAGCTGACTTTATGATGCAAGTATCTTCGTTGCAGGTCCCATCAACCCCCTATAAAGAGAGACTGGATGCCAAATAAGCATTTCAGTTATTTCCAGTGGGCATTTTTTTTTCAGAATAAATTTTTATGTTTCAGTAAATATGATGTATAAAACAATAAGGGACGCGTTGTTTACAAGTTTACTACGTGTGAGTTCTGAAATGTGTAGACAGATTTTCTTTACGAGAATTTTAATATTAATATTGTTCACATGAATATGGTTTTCACATTTTATGGTGTCTCATATGTAGTGTTAGATGTTGTTTAATAAAACATGAAAATACACATTTTTCACAAGAATATGGGTTTCCCCTTACGTGAAATCTCATGTGGTACGTTAGATGTTGTTTCTGTGTATATGAATAATCATATAGTCCACAAGAATATGATTTTACTCGAGAGTAAATTTTTATGTGTCTCCTTAGGTCTGATTTATTTGAAGTTGAAAATTGACATTCTTTACAAGAATATGGCTTATCTCGAGTTTGAGTACTCGTATGTATCGCTAGATTTTGTTTCTCAGAACGTGAATATTGAAATTGTCCAGGAGAATATGGCTCTTCTCCAGTATGCGTACTCATATGCATCGCTAGATTTGTTTCCTCAGAACGTGAATATTGAAATTGTTCAGAAGAATATGGCATTTTTCCTGTGTGAGTACTCACATGCATCGCTAGATTTGGTTCCGCAGAACGTGAATATTGACATTGTTCTCGAGAATGTGAATTTTCCCCAGTGTGAGTACTTATATGCATCGTTAGATTTGGCTCCTCAGAACGTGAATATTGAAATTGTCCAGCAGAATATGGCATTTCCCCAGTGGGAGTACACATATGCATCGCTAGATTTGGCTCCTCAGAACGTGAATATTGAAATTGTTCAGAATATGGCATTTCTCCTGTGTGATTACTCATATGCATCACTAGATTTGGTTCCTCAGAACGTGAATATTGAAATTGTTCACGAGAATATGGATTTTCCCCAGTGTAAGTACTTATATGCATCGCTAGATTTGGTTCTTCAGAACGTGAACATTGACATTGTCCAGGATTATATGGCATTTCTCCAGTGTGAGTACTCATATGCATCGCTAGATTTGGTTCCTCAGAACGTGAATATTGAAATTGTCCAGGAGAATATGGCATTTCTCAAGTGTGAGTACTCATATGCATCGCTAGATTTAGTTCCCCAGAACGTGAATATTGAAATTGTTCACGAGAATATGGCATTTCTCCAGTGTGAGTACTCATAGCAATCATTAGATTTGGTTCCTCAGAACGTGAATATTGACATTGTTCACGAGAATATTGATTATCCACAGTGTGAGTACTCATTTCTTTTCTCCAGTGTAAGTACTCACATTCATCGCTAGATTTGGTTTCTCTGAACTTGATTATTGATGTTGTTCACGAGAATATAGCTATTCCCCAGTGTGAATACTCATATGCATCGCTAGATTTGGTTTATCAGAATAATACATTTCGCACCAATCCTCAGTGTGGTTTATCATATACCGTATCCTTGAATTTTTCAGTAATTATTATTTTGAGAAACAAGAAGAACAATATTTTTATGACAAATATTTCGATTTTCTTCTGACAAATATAATATAGTTTTGCCACAGATGACAGTTTACGTCTTCAAACACGAATATGATTTTCTCTGTAGGAAATATTAAGGAAAATATGGACTCGTTCAGATTCAATACAAGCTTTCAAGCAGGAACATCTGCAAAGAAAAAATAAATGAAATTTATTTTATTTATTTTAAGTTATTTGTATTAAAATATTTTCAATTTTCATCGTTATGGAAGTTTGACTGTTAAAGAAAACTTATTTAGCGATTTGGCTTTTATATTAATACAATCATAACTACGATTAATGTATTTTATATTGACACAATCATTACTGTGATGAATATCTTATATTGATACAATCATAAGTATGATGAATATGTTTTATATTAATACAATCATAACTGTTTTACATTGATACAATCATAACTACATGTTTTATATTAATACAATCATAATTATTTAGAAATTTCACATTCATGCTGACACAATCATCAGTATGATTAATATCTTTTATCTTGATACAATCATAACTATGATGAATATCTTTTATATTGATACAATCATAACTATGATGAATATCTTTTATCTTGACACAATCATAACTGTGATGGATATCTTTTATATTGATACAATCATAACTATGATGAATATCTTTTATATTGATACAATAATAACTATGATGAATATCTTTTATATTGATAGAATCATAACTATGATGAATATCTTTTATATTGATACAATCATAACTATGATGAATATTTTTTATATTGATACAATCATAACTATGATGAATATCTTATATTGATAGAATGATAACTATGATGAATATCTTTTATATGGATACAATAATAACTATGATGAATATCTTTTATATTGATACAATCATAACTATGATGGATATCTTTTATATGGATACAATAATAACTATGATGAATATATGTTATATGGATACAATCATAACTATGATGGATATCGTTTTGTGAATGGTTTGTGTAAATGTAAATTGAGTAAATTCTGATAAAATGAAGCAACCTTTCATGCTTATACAATCATAACTGATGAACATCTCAATTGTTTTCGTCAAAATTGGAAATATTGTCAAATTGTCACTAGCTATAGTGGAATAGATCAACTGCTTTGTGGATGCTTAAGTAAATGCAAAGGAAGTATATTCTGACAAAATATCCGTTGTGGAATCTGTAAAATTGAATGGTAAAGAAATGCAGCATCTTTCCAAAACATTTAGATTAATATAATGTATGAATAATTCAATCATTGTATGAAATAAGATTTAATAAGACAAGATAGTAACGAAGAAATATATATATTTATTACATCGTATATATCTTCATATCAAAATCAAAAATATCAATAAACGTTCAATAGTTGTTGCTGTCACGAGCGCTTTCGATTCGTTCACTTTGCTGCTCTTTCGTTTCAGTAACTTTTATATAGACTCTTTCATTCCGGTTTCGTGATCTAACTTTTGTATGCACTCACTCATGCGCATAGCAATTAATCGATAAAGCGGGGCGCCATTATTTCGTTCCCTTCTTACCAACCAAACACACGTGTTCCAATCTTTTCTTATACATCCATGCACAACACAGCATGACATGGTGGCAAGCGGTATTATCATACAGCACACAATCTTATAACGTCACAGACAATTAAAAAAAAGGTAAAACAGCGAGTAAAAAAAAGCAACAAAAAAAACGATTTTTTTTAATCTCTTACACGCTGAACAAATTTTTTTCTTACCTCCCACACCACACAAATTTTTTCTTCACACTTTCTTATCGTAATGACCACAATTTCATTACAAGTCCCTAGTTTTGAATGGTGCACGACATGTATTGCCGAATCATTCAAACTATTTCGACAACGAATGGAACGACCGGCGAAGAAGGTTTACGCCGGTATAATAGTTGGTCGATGTCGGATGATGATCGCAAGGATCCATAAATAATATTTACTGCATTTTTAGAGCAGCTAGAACCAGCAACAAACCACCGCGTTTGTAAACTGGAACATACCAGCAGAGACCAAATGAAACAACAGACATCTTCATCAACAGATGTCGACTGTTGGCAAAGAAATGTGATTTCAGTGCCGATAAATTAAACGAACACCTCGTCGAGTTACTAATTGCCAGCACACCAATACCTGAACTGCAAAAGGAACTGTTAAACACACCGAAAGGTTACAAAATCGAGAAACCTGTTAGATTAGCCCGTTCACACGAGGCTTTAGTGTAACGTGCATCCAGGAGATAAACGCCCGCGTGTTGTGTTGGTACGTGGGAGAGATGTACGAGGGGAAAAAGACTTACCTCGAAACAAGCTCGGCGTCACCGACCGAAAATAGAAAAGAACGACCAAGATGGCGGCCGCCGTCTTTTGTAAAGTATGATGTCTCGCAAAGTCACACGAATTCTCGCAATATGCAAATTTAGCCGGCCTACAACGACCATAAAAGCGGGTGATGGAAAAGACGTGGGGAGAGCGACGATTGAGTTGGTCGGGGAATCGTGTTGCTTCTCGTGCCGTGTGAGGATATTTTACCGTTGTTGGGTCCGTCTGAGTAACCGTTCGCGTCCGTCTAGGCACCTTGCTAGTTGGATTCCGTGCAGAACCGGTGTATAATGGTTATTGAATTGCTGCAACATTTATAACATCTTTTCCTGAACTTACCGTGTTGAAGAGGGGGTCGGGCGTCATCTTGAATTTTTCCTCATACATCTACAGAGGGCGCAGTAATTCTTTTTTTTTTAAAGCACTTTCCTTACGCATTTTCTTACAAGCTATCTCGGCAATTTGGCCTCTAGGACTATGACCGAGTCGAAATTCGACTTAAAGCTCATACCCGAGTTTGACGGGTCCACGTCCATCGTCGACTGGGTTGAAAGGGTCAAACTGACGTGCGACCTTTGTGAGGTGAAAAGGGTACACACTGTGATTCCCTATAGATTGGCTGGGGGTGCCTTGAGTCTATATCAGCAACTCAGTGCTGCCGAAAAGGGAGATGTCACCGCAATTAAAGCTGCGCTGTACAAGGCATTTGCCATGGATCCTTGTACGGCCTATGAAAAATTTACTTCCCGAAAACTTCTACCGGAGGAAAGCGTGGACGTTTTCTTCGCGGTGTTAAAGAAACTCGCAGTCCTGTTCGGTGGAGGGGTGTCGGAGCGGACGCTCGCGGACGCGTTTGTGGTGGGCCTTCCCACTCGGGTGAAGCAGCTACTGAGAGCCTCAACCAGCGTTTCAACAACGACCATGGAACACTTGATGGAACGTGCTCGAGCCATCATCAAAGATGAGGAGGACCTGGGGGAACCAGTTGTGATGGCGACACAGACAGGCCAGATTGGCGCTCGGGAGATTCTGAATCAGAACCCTGCAAGCAATGGGAAATGTTTTCGCTGCGGCCGACGCGGACATTTTGCAAGGAATTGCACCCACAGGTGGCGTGTGCGCTCTTTTAGTTGTGGCGGTTTGGGGCATCTAGCCCAAAACTGTGCGGGAAACGTATCAGGGGAGAGGACGTCAGCGCCGCCCTGCTCCCCGAGCAAAATTTGAACAAGGCGCAACCAGTGATGACAGTCTACGTAAACAGGATACCCTGCTCAGCACTTCTCGACTCAGGCTGTTCGCATACTATAGTGAGCGCCAGGCTGTGTCCAAGTTGGACTAAGAGAAAGATCAAAGTCACCACGATAGGAGGCGAGACCCAGACATGCTGTGGAGCTGGAACTGTCGAGATCTACACGGACACCGGTGCAGCCACTAAGATCAATGTACTTGTGACCCAAGGAAATCTCCTGGGGTTTGACCTGTTGCTCGGATACGATGCCATCAAGGCGCTGGGGTGAGTCGCAATTCATCGGGATGGAAAGGTGCGATTCTTGGAGGCCCCAGTGTGTGCAGCGCTCCACATCGATCGGCCGGATTTTACAGTGGACTACGACTCTCGCAAGAGGGCCTGGATTGCATCTTGAAAGTGGACGGAGGGAATGGCACCGACTAAACTCAAGAATGGGGTTGCAGAGTACCCTATACCCAGTGAGGCTCGAGCAGAATACGAAAGGGAACTAAAGGCGTGGATCCAAGTTGGCTGGTTAATCCCGTACCCTGAGGACAAGCTTGGGCCTCCCAAGGGTCTAATACCCTTGATGGCAGTAGTCCAGCATAACAAGTCGAAAGTACGGCCCGTGCTGGACTATAGGGAGCTTAACAAGCATATTGAAGCCTACACTGCCGATGCTGACGTATGCGCCAGTAAGTTGAGGGAATGACGTCAGAAAGGCACTGATGTCTCGATATTGGATTTGCGAAAAGCCTATTTACAGGTGCGAGTTGATGAGACGTTGTGGCCGTTCAGACAGTTTGGTTCCAGGGGCAGAGGTACTGCCTTACACGCCTAGGTTTTGGCCTAAATGTGGCACCACAGATCATGAAGACTATTGTCAACACTGTATTGTCCCAAGAAAAGCCCAGGAGGGACTCAACGTCAGCTTACATTGATGACGTATACGTCAATGAAGATGTACAGTCTGCGTCGTGTGTCAAAGAAAAGTTGGCTCAGTTTGGTCTGGAATGCAAGAATCCCGAACGTTTAAGGGAAGGAGCACGTGTATTGGGATTGGATGTTTATGAAGAAGATGGCACCCTACAATGGAGGCGTGGCAGTGAAATTCCAAGCATCCCCAACCTCGTTACAAGGCGGACCGTTTTTTCTTGGTGTGGAAAACTTGTTTGTCACTTACCGGTCTGTGGCTGGCTCCGCGCAGCTGTTGGTGTAATTAAATGCAGAGCAAATTTAACAACCACAGGTTGGGATGACATATCCGATGATGTCCTACTAACTCTGATGATTAAAGAGACACTGGAGAGAGTGAACAAGAAGGACCCTGCCTGTGGGCGGTGGTGTGTTAACGGAGACGTAGGTGTGTGGGTTGATGCCAGTTCTTTGGCGTTGGGAGTATCGTTGGAGCAAGGAGGAAACGTGTTCGAGGATGCATGTTGGCTGTGGCCCGTAACAGATTCTCAGCATATCAACCTGGCAGAGTTGGACGCTGTTGTAAAGGGGGTAAATCTGGCCCTGCAGTGGCAGTCTAAGAAGTTGACCTTGTACACAGATTCTCTCTGTGTCTACCACTGGGTGTCTGACACACTTTTAGGACGGACACAAATCCGTACCAAGGCAGCAAGCGAAATGTTAATACGGAGAAGGCTAGACACGCTAAAAAACCTGGTATCTGAGTATGGGCTATCACTGAGCGTCACTCTGGTGCCATCACATTGTAATCGTGCTGACCAACTGACCCGAGTACCTCACAAATGGTATGAAGCCTCGAAGATGGGAATGGAGATTACTGCTCGATCTTGTGCAGTTGCAATTGACCCATGTCAAATACAAAAAAATCATGCACAGAGCGGACATCCGGGTATCAAGAGGACCCTTTATATTGTGAGGCGCGTATACACAGCAGTGACCAAGATGGATGTCAGACAGATCGTCAGAAATTGTGAGGCTTGCCAGTCTATTGATCCTGCACCAGAGCGATGGCAGAAGGGTCGCTTGGAAGTTGAGAGTGTGTGGCAGCGGCTGGCCATGGATATTACCCATTACAGTGGCAAGCCCTTTCTAACTCTCATTGATTGCGGGCCTACGAGATTTTCGGTGTGGCGGCAGATGACCAGACAGGATTCAGCAAATGTTGTTCGCCACCTATCATCCATTATTTTTGAGCGAGGTGCGCCGGAAGAGCTCCTGACTGACAATGATGTAGCGTTTTGTAGCCAGCAAGCCCGGCAGTTGTTAGATGAGTGGGGCGTCCGACTATGGTTGCGATGTGTGCATGTGCCGTCAGGAAATGGCATTACTGAAAAACACCATCGCAGCATCAAGAGAATTGCTGCCAGGAAGCGATGTACTATTACGGAAGCCATATATTGGTACAACATTACGCCAAAGCACGGGACATCCCCTTCAACCGCACCTGCGAATGCTATTTACACGTACCGAGTCGGAGTGAAGGGAATCAACACTACGCAACCAGCCGACAAGGGCACATATAACAGATATGAAGTGGGAGATCCAGTGTGGGTGCGGCCCCCAGGAAATCGGTGCACCGACAAGTTTAAGCGATGACAAATATCTGGAGTGATTAGCCAGCAGTCTGTTTCGGTCGATGGAACCCCACGACATGTGCGAGATCTTCGCCCAGCTACCGAGGTGTGTCACACAACTACAGAAGAAAGCAGTGAAGCGTCTAGCGATGAGCTGCAGATGCACGGATTCAGTGAGCCCCCTCCAGAGACTGATAGCGATACTTCATCTGATGAGGCGGAACCAGATCCAGAGCCCGAATCTGAAACAGTGAATGTACCTCTTCGCAGAAGCACACGCACTAAAAGCCCCCCAGTGCTCTCTATGTGATCATCAGATCAGGGGGGAGGTAACGTGCATCCAGGAGATAAGCGCCCGCGTGTTTGCGTGTTGTGTGGGTACTTGGGAGAGACGGACGAGGGGAAAAAGACTTACCTCGAGACAAGCTCGGCGTCACCGACCGAAAATAGAAAAGAACGACCAAGATGGCGGCCGCCGTCTTTTGTAAAGTATGATGTCTTGCAAAGTCACACGAATTCTCGCAATATGCAAATTTAGCCGGCCTACAATGACCATAAAAGCGGGTGATGAAAAAGACGTGGGAGAGCGACGATTGAGTTGGTCGGGGAATCGTGTTGCTGTTGCTTCTCGTGCCGTGTGAGGATATTTTACCGTTGTTGGGTCCAGTCTGAGTAACCGTTCGCGTCAGTCTAGGCACCTTGCTAGTTGGATTCCATGCAGAACCGGTGTATAATGGTTATTGAATTGCTGCAACATTTATAACATCTTTTCCTGAACTTACCGTGTTGAAGAGGGGGTCGGGCGCCATCTTGAATTTGTCCTTATACATCTACAGAGGGCGCAGTAATTCTTTTTTCTTTTAAAGGACTTTCCTTACACATTTTCTTACATTTAGCAGTTTATGTCAACCAACTCCACCAGTTACAACAATCACCACAGATAGCCGCAATAAGCCGTGGTACACACCAGTGGCAAGGGATTGACCGAAAACGCGGACAAACCTGCAAAAATTGTGGACGCAGTCACCGTTTTGGCAGAGAACACTGCCCTGCCCAAAATGATATATGCCACACATGTGGCAAAAGAGGTCACTGGGATACAGTTTGCATCTCAGGGAAGCACAAAACCAAGAGACAACAAGGAAGACCCATGCATAACAGTCATAACCAACAACGGGAGTTTGTCAAGAAAATAAACAGCGTCGCGTAACACGATGGCCAAGCCATGACTGACATAGGCACGGCAATGGAGAACCTCACCTTTAGCTCCATCACAACTAACAGCGGAAAGTCAGCAAACATGAAAGATCCTCGAAATGAGGCATTTGTTGATCTAAGCATTAAGCTAAGGGACCACCCAGGCACTCGTACCTTCAAGCTGAAAGTAGATTCAGGGGCACAAGCAAATACAGTGCCTATCCGCATATTCCGCAACATGTACCCTAGCAGTATAGACGAAGCTGGAAACCCAATGCCCGGATCATTCACCTCAACACAATGTCTGGTAACAGCCTACAACATCACCAGGATAAACTGTTATGGCACCACAACTTTTAGGTGCAAGTATAAAACCCCACATGGCTGGTTACCTAATTCTATGTGGTTGATGTACCAGGAGCAGCCATATTGGGCATACCAACATCAGTGGCTCCTAGGGTAGTGACAACGAACTGTGCCATCTCAGACTAGCACCAACCCATCAATAGTGTAGCTGACCTAATACATTTATACCCTAAGAGATTTGACTGTATTGGTGAATTTCGGAACACTCACAAGCTTGTTGTCAACCCCAATGTACCATGCCACATAGACCCACCAAGAAGGACACCTATAGCCATGCGCGGACAAATCAAATCGGAACTCGACAAGATGGAATCGCAAGGAGTCATTCGCCGCATCAACGAACCCACAAACTGGGTAAGCTCTCTCACTTATGTCACCAAACGTGACAACACAATTAGAGTTTGCTTAGACACACGTGCGCTAAACAAAGCTCATACGGCCATACCACCAAATTCCAACCGTCGAGGAGCTCAACCATCGATTTGTAGGAGCAAAATTCTTCTCAAAGTTCGACGCTAAGTCTGGGTACTGGTCTATAAAGCTCGACCCTGAAAGTCAGCCGCTAACAACTTTCTAAACACCATTTGGAAGGTTTTGTTTTGAACGACTGCCATTCGGTTTGGGTGTCAATCAGGACATCTACCAACTCGAGATGGACAGAATACTCGAGAAATGCACTGTTGCTTGTGGTATAGCTGACGATATTACCATATATGGGTCGACAGAGCAGGAACATGATGAAAACCTAAGACGTTTCATGAAGGTCGCTACCGAAGAAGGCCTTACCTTGAACTCGGAGAAGTGCAAGATCAAATGCTGTGAAATATCCTTTTTTGGAAACCTGTACACACATACTGGACTAAAGCCAGACCCGGCGAAGGTACGTGACCTACAGAAAAAGCCTGAGCCACATAACAAGACGGAAGTACAACAATTCTTGGGTATGATGACATACCTGTCTCGTTTTGTCAAGGACTTCAGTTCCAAGACAGCAGTGTTGCGTGACGTATTAAAAACCGATATACATGCAGTGTGATGCGAGTTTACATGGAATCGGTGCAGCTCTGCTACAACCAGCTGAGGATAACCTATCGCCTGTCACATATGCTAGCAAGAGCCTCACACAGACAGAACAGAGATACGCATGTATCTAACCTTAGCTACTGACCATCGTATTTGGCACACAGACGTTCCACACATACCTCTATAGCAAAAGTTTCCAAGACGTCACTTTCCACAAACCCCTCACAATGATCATCGACAAACCGCTCACATCAGCCCCGGCACGTCTGCAAAGAATGTTGATAAAACTCCAAACATACAACTTCAGGCTCACATATAACAAGGGATCTGACAACATCTTGGCTGAGGGATTATCGCGCCTACCGCCATCTTGTAATGTGGACCCTATCGAACTTGATGTACGAGTTGATACAGTTCGTTTTTCCACTAATTACATCGAACAGCTAAGACAGTGTACGACAGCGGATCCTCTGCTTAACCAGCTGAGAGAGACCTCATCACGGGATGGCCAGAGACATTAGAGTGTTCTGGGGCCTAAGAGATCAGCTCTCAATTGATGATGGTCTTATCCTCAAAGGACAACAAATCGTCATCCCCCAGACACTTCAAAAAGACATATTAGAACAACTACATGCTGCTCATTTAGGACAAGAGAACACAAAACTCCTTGCCAAGGACACTGTTTATTGGGTAAACATAAACAAAGACATTGAACAGTTCACAAAGTCATGCAGTATCTGTCAACAGCATCATCCCTCCCAAATGCAAGAACCGCTAATGCAACATGACATCCTAACAAAGCCATGGGACGTAGTTGGCACAGACCTGTTTGATCCCCACGGAAGTCAATGGTTGATCATTGCTGACTATTATTCAAAGTATCCTATAGTCAAACGCCTACCTGATCATTCACCAAGCAGTGTCATAGTGAACATCACACGCCAAATCTTCTCAGAGTTTGGCATATTATCAATGATAGTCAGTGATAACGGACCACACTGTTCAAGTCATCTCTATCACGAATTCGACAAAGAATGGGGCTTCTATCATGAGACCACTTCACCTCGGAGACCACAGGAGAATGGCTTCATAGAACGTTAAATAAGGACTATCAAGAATATTTTCAAGAAAGCCAAACAGTCGGGACCAACTCCTGAGATCGCACTGCTGCACTGGAGCTGCAGCCCAATTTCAAGTGTCATACCAAGCCCTGCACAGCTACTCATGGGTAGACGAATCCAATTTCCACTGATCACCAAAATCAGAAACGACAACCATGATCAGTATCAGATATACAATGCATTCCAACAACGCCAGCAGAACCAAAAGAGGTATTTTGACCGACATGCACTTAAGGAGGATCTACCACCCCTATACCATGGTCAACGGGTAAGTGTACAGAATCCTGTGTCTGGAAGCTGGGACCCAGCGACTGTAGTACCCCATGTAGATGGTCACCGCTCCTATCTCCTGGAGAATGTCAATGGGCATGTGTTGCGAAGAAACCGACAACACATAAGAGGTATTCCAGTGACGCCTACCCCACAAATGTTGCAAGACCTCCCCAACACAGCTCCACAAAAATGTGTGACGTCTGTGGATCCACTTGTGTGTGCATCCCCAAACATACCAAATGACACTCCAAAACGTACCCGTAGTGGTAGGGTGGTACGACCACCATCAAAAATGAACTTATGGTGAGCAAACACTCATAACCTCCCAGCAAGCATCTCATGGGGCAGAATAATCCCCTGCTTCGCTGTAGCTGTTCAGGCAGTCTACCCTGAACCAGCTTTTCTATTTTCTTTGTTTTGTTTTACATACCTAAATCAGCGAACAGCAATAAAACTGCAGTACATGTTTCTGGCTTTTATGCTCATATCTGTTGCATTATGTGGACTGTATTAGTAAAGATTTGTTAGAACATGGAGAGAAGAGAGAGACACACAA